>NW_026559814.1:25000-27500 GCF_027744805.1 Dunckerocampus dactyliophorus | reverse complement strand
GTGCGCGGTCGCACGGCGGGCTCCGTCCCGCCCGCGTACGGCGGAGGTGGTCCCCCGCGGCCACCGCCGGTCCGGCGCGGGCGGGCGTCCCGGCGGGCGTCGCGCCTTACGGAACCATAACCTTTACCCCGCCACCCGGCGGGGGGGCCGCGGGTACTCAACTCGCCTCCCTCCTCCGGAGGGAGGAGGGGAGTTTAATGTCTCCGGCCCCGGCCGGAGCGCCCGTGACCTTGTCGTCCCCGGACACAGCATTCCAGCTGGAAAGAAGGAGGTGTGCGCGGCCGCACGGCGGGCGACGGGCGCCGCGGGCGCCTTCACGGAACACCCCGGAACAGAAGACCGGGGGGCCCGCGGTACTCTGCGCGAGTTCAAAGTCTCCGGCTCCGGCCGGAGGCGCCCGCGGCCCCTCCTCGTCCGAGGAGGTGCGCGTTCGCACGGCGGGCTCCGTCCCGCCCGCGTACGGCGGAGGTGGTCCCCCGCGGCCACCGCCGGTCCGGCGCGGGCGGGCTCTGCTCCGACGGGCGCCGCGGCCTCCGCGGAGGTGCGCGTTCGCACGGCGGGCTCCGTCCCGCCCGCGTACGGCGGAGGTGGTCCCCCGCGGCCACCGCCGGTCCGGCGCGGGCGGGCTCTGCTCCGACGGGCGCCGCGGCCTCCGCGGGCGCGCGTTCGCACGGCGGGCTCCGTCCCGCCCGCGTACGGCGGAGGTGGTCCCCCGCGGCCACCGCCGGTCCGGCGCGGGCGGGCTCTGCTCCGACGGGCGCCGCGGCCCCGGACCGAGCCTCTGCGGAGGCGCGCGTTCGCACGGCGGGCTCCGTCCCGCCCGCGTACGGCGGAGGTGGTCCCCCGCGGCCACCGCCGGTCCGGCGCGGGGCGGGCTGCGTTCCGACGGGCGCCGCGGCCTCGGCGAGCCAACCCGCCGCCTGGCGGCGGGGCGGGGGGAAGGGAGGACCGCGGGGGTACTCTGCTCGAGCGCCCTCGTCCCACCCGACCCCCCCGAACCGGCATCTTCACCCCCTTGTCATGATCTTGGCTTTTGAGGCGAAGCCGGCCGCCCTCTGCTGCCCGGGAGGGAGGGCGCGCCGTCCCCCAACTCACTTGTGTGGCAAGCCCACCAAAAACCCCTCTGACAACTCTTAGCGGTGGATCACTCGGCTCGTGCGTCGATGAAGAACGCAGCTAGCTGCGAGAAATAATGTGAATTGCAGGACACATTGATCATCGACACTTCGAACGCACCTTGCGGCCCCGGGTCCCTCCCGGGGCCCACGCCTGTCTGAGCGTCGCTTGGCAATCAATCGGGAGTACGGACGAGGCCGGCCCAACCCCCCGCCCTCCGGGCGGGGGGGCGGCCGCTCGGCCTACGCTCCCGCGGCTGGGGTGTCGCAGGCCCTCCGCGGGCCTTCGTCCCCTTAAGTGCAGACCGTAGAGCAAGCTGGCTGGAAAGAGGAAGAAAAGCCACGGGTTTCGAGGCCCCCGGCGTCCGAAGCGGGCGGCGCGGCGCGCGGCGTGCGGCTCCGGCCGCCTCCGTCCCGCCCGCGACCCTGTTACGGTTCCCCCCGGTGCCCCTTCATCCGGTTTCGCTGGGCGTACCTCCGAGGTTTCCGGGGTTTGGCGGCGCGGTGCCGTCCCCTCCCGCCTCCCTCGCTGCGTTCCCGCCTCCTCGCCGTCTATCGAGCTCCCGCTCCTCTCCGTACCCTCTCCCCTTCCCCGGGGTTGCAGGGCGCCTCGCCGGGCCCCGCGCGTCAGCGGGTGCGGCTGCCGGTGGACCGCCGTGTCTCTGAGCAGCCCGCGCCGCGCGTGCGGCAGGTCGACCGGAGGCGTCGCGGAGGAGCGCGGACTCGTGAGAGTCAGGCCTGGTGGTGAGGGAACGGCCGCGCAGGGGCCCCAGGCGTGGTCGGGGTCGGTTTCGGCGTCCGCCTTGCCCCCGGTTCCACCCCCTCGGTACCTCGCCGGCGATGCCCGGGTGTCGCGGGCCTCCCGCTCAGGGCGGGGGGAGTTCCGGGCAGGGCGCGGTGCTGCGGAGGCGTGTCCCGCCGTCCGTCCGTCCGCGCGCCCTCCGTCCGCCGCTGGCGGCGCCACCCGTCTCGTCCACCCCGCCGCAGCCCTCCTCTTCCCGCAGGGTGAGCCTCTCCGGAGCCACCCCCCCCACACCCACCTTCGACCACGACCTCAGATCAGACGAGACGACCCGCTGAATTTAAGCATATTACTAAGCGGAGGAAAAGAAACTAACCAGGATTCCCTCAGTAGCGGCGAGCGAAGAGGGAAGAGCCCAGCGCCGAATCCCCGCCCGGCGGTCGGGCGCGGGAGTTGTGGCGTACAGAAGACCGCTTTGCCCGGTGCCGCGCGGGGGCCCGAGTCCTTCTGATGGAGGCTCTGCCCGTGGACGGTGTGAGGCCGGTAGCGGCTCCCGGCGCGCCGGGGCTCGGTCTTCTCGGAGTCGGGTTGTTTGGGAATGCAGCCCAAAGCGGGTGGTAAACTCCATCTAAGGCTAAATACC
>NW_026559814.1:12500-20000 GCF_027744805.1 Dunckerocampus dactyliophorus | reverse complement strand
GAGCTAGGCAGAAACCCATGCCTAGGGTCCTGGAGCCCAGGGGCGGCTGCAAAGTCTGTGGAGAGCCGCTGTGTCCCTGGATGAAATGAGAAAAAGGGTGAAAAAATGGCAAAGTGTCAAGGGAGCTAGGCAGAAACCCATGCCTAGGGTCCTGGAGCCCAGGGGCCGCGGGAAAGTCTGTGGAGAGCCGCTGTGTCCCTGGATGAAATGAGAAAAAGGGTGAAAAAATGGCAAAGTGTCAAGGGAGAAATTCAGAAACTCAGGCCGAGCTGGCTGGAGCCCAGGGGCGGCTGCAAAGTCTGTGGAGAGCCGCTGTGTCCCTGGATGAAATGAGAAAAAAGGTGAAAAAATGGCAAAGTGTCAAGGGAGAAATTCAGAAACCCAGGCCGAGCTGCCTGGAGCCCGGGGGCGGCTGCAAAGTCTGTGGAGAGCCGCTGTGTCCCTGGATGAAATGAGAAAAAAGGTGAAAAAATGGCAAAGTGTCAAGGGAGCTAGGCAGAAACCCATGCCTAGGGTCCTGGAGCCCAGGGGCGGTTCTAAAGTCTGTGAGAGCCGCTGTGTCCCTGGATGAAATGAGAAAAAGGGTGAAAAAATGGCAAAGTGTCAAGGGAGAAATTCAGAAACTCAGGCCGAGCTGGCTGGAGCCCAGGGGCGGCTGCAAAGTCTGTGGAGAGCCGCTGTGTCCCTGGATGAAATGAGAAAAAAGGTGAAAAAATGGCAAAGTGTCAAGGGAGAAATTCAGAAACTCAGGCCGAGCTGCCTGGAGCCCAGGGGCCGCGGGAAAGTCTGTGGAGAGCCGCTGTGTCCCTGGATGAAATGAGAAAAAGGGTGAAAAAATGGCAAAGTGTCAAGGGAAAAATTCAGAAACCCGTGCCTAGGGTCCTGGAGCCCAGGGGCGGCTGTAAAGTCTGTGGAGAGCCGCTGTGTCCCTGGATGAAATGAGAAAAAGGGTGAAAAAATGGCAAAGTGTCAAGGGAGCTAGGCAGAAACCCATGCCTAGGGTCCTGGAGCCCAGGGGCGGCTGCAAAGTCTGTGGAGAGCCGCTGTGTCCCTGGATGAAATGAGAAAAAGGGTGAAAAAATGGCAAAGTGTCAAGGGAGCTAGGCAGAAACCCATGCCTAGGGTCCTGGAGCCCAGGGGCCGCGGGAAAGTCTGTGGAGAGCCGCTGTGTCCCTGGATGAAATGAGAAAAAGGGTGAAAAAATGGCAAAGTGTCAAGGGAGAAATTCAGAAACTCAGGCCGAGCTGGCTGGAGCCCAGGGGCGGCTGCAAAGTCTGTGGAGAGCCGCTGTGTCCCTGGATGAAATGAGAAAAAAGGTGAAAAAATGGCAAAGTGTCAAGGGAGAAATTCAGAAACCCAGGCCGAGCTGCCTGGAGCCCGGGGGCGGCTGCAAAGTCTGTGGAGAGCCGCTGTGTCCCTGGATGAAATGAGAAAAAAGGTGAAAAAATGGCAAAGTGTCAAGGGAGCTAGGCAGAAACCCATGCCTAGGGTCCTGGAGCCCAGGGGCGGTTCTAAAGTCTGTGAGAGCCGCTGTGTCCCTGGATGAAATGAGAAAAAGGGTGAAAAAATGGCAAAGTGTCAAGGGAGAAATTCAGAAACTCAGGCCGAGCTGGCTGGAGCCCAGGGGCGGCTGCAAAGTCTGTGGAGAGCCGCTGTGTCCCTGGATGAAATGAGAAAAAAGGTGAAAAAATGGCAAAGTGTCAAGGGAGAAATTCAGAAACTCAGGCCGAGCTGCCTGGAGCCCAGGGGCCGCGGGAAAGTCTGTGGAGAGCCGCTGTGTCCCTGGATGAAATGAGAAAAAGGGTGAAAAAATGGCAAAGTGTCAAGGGAAAAATTCAGAAACCCGTGCCTAGGGTCCTGGAGCCCAGGGGCGGCTGTAAAGTCTGTGGAGAGCCGCTGTGTCCCTGGATGAAATGAGAAAAAGGGTGAAAAAATGGCAAAGTGTCAAGGGAGCTAGGCAGAAACCCATGCCTAGGGTCCTGGAGCCCAGGGGCGGCTGCAAAGTCTGTGGAGAGCCGCTGTGTCCCTGGATGAAATGAGAAAAAGGGTGAAAAAATGGCAAAGTGTCAAGGGAGCTAGGCAGAAACCCATGCCTAGGGTCCTGGAGCCCAGGGGCCGCGGGAAAGTCTGTGGAGAGCCGCTGTGTCCCTGGATGAAATGAGAAAAAGGGTGAAAAAATGGCAAAGTGTCAAGGGAGAAATTCAGAAACTCAGGCCGAGCTGGCTGGAGCCCAGGGGCGGCTGCAAAGTCTGTGGAGAGCCGCTGTGTCCCTGGATGAAATGAGAAAAAAGGTGAAAAAATGGCAAAGTGTCAAGGGAGAAATTCAGAAACCCAGGCCGAGCTGCCTGGAGCCCGGGGGCGGCTGCAAAGTCTGTGGAGAGCCGCTGTGTCCCTGGATGAAATGAGAAAAAAGGTGAAAAAATGGCAAAGTGTCAAGGGAGCTAGGCAGAAACCCATGCCTAGGGTCCTGGAGCCCAGGGGCCGCGGGAAAGTCTGTGGAGAGCCGCTGTGTCCCTGGATGAAATGAGAAAAAGGGTGAAAAAATGGCAAAGTGTCAAGGGAGAAATTCAGAAACTCAGGCCGAGCTGGCTGGAGCCCAGGGGCGGCTGCAAAGTCTGTGGAGAGCCGCTGTGTCCCTGGATGAAATGAGAAAAAAGGTGAAAAAATGGCAAAGTGTCAAGGGAGAAATTCAGAAACCCAGGCCGAGCTGCCTGGAGCCCGGGGGCGGCTGCAAAGTCTGTGGAGAGCCGCTGTGTCCCTGGATGAAATGAGAAAAAAGGTGAAAAAATGGCAAAGTGTCAAGGGAGAAATTCAGAAACCCAGGCCGAGCTTCCTGGAGCCCGGGGGCGCCTGCAAAGTCTGTGGAGAGCCGCTGTGTCCCTGGATGAAATGAGAAAAAGGGTGGAAAAATGGCAAAGTGTCAAGGGAGCTAGGCAGAAACCCATGCCTAGGGTCCTGGAGCCCAGGGGCGGTTCTAAAGTCTGTGAGAGCCGCTGTGTCCCTGGATGAAATGAGAAAAAGGGTGAAAAAGTAACAAAGTGTCAAGGGAGAAATTCAGAAACCCAGGCCGAGCTGCCTGGAGCCTCAAAGCGGATAGAAATAGCGTGGAGAGCCGCTGTTAAGCCAGACGCCCTCTGGCGGACACAGGCAGGAGTTGCAGTAAATGCATTGAAGTCAATGGGCGAGAGTACCCAATGCGCCAAAAAAGTGCTGAAAATATGACAAAGTGTCAAATGAATGGGAGTCAATGGGCGAGAGTACCCAATGCGCCAAAAAAGTGCTGAAAATATGACAAAGTGTCAAATGAATGGGAGTCAATGGGCGAGAGTACCCAATGCACAAAAAAAGTGCTGAAAAAGTCCACACGAGCCTAGTCAGAAATGCAGGCCGAGGCGGCTAAAGCCCCAAAGCGGCTATAAAAAGCGTGGAGAGCCGCTGTCGCCCCGGAGGAACGGAGAAAAAGTGCTGAAAAAAGGCCTAAATCCTAACGGACCTAGGCGGAAGTGCAGGCGAGGCGGCAGGAGTCTGAAAACCGCTATAAAAAGCGTGGAGAGCCGCTGTCGCCCCGGAGAAACGGAGAAAAAGTGCTGAAAAAAGGCCTAAATCCTAACGGACCTAGGCGGAAGTGCAGGCGAGGCGGCAGGAGTCTGAAAACGGCTATAAAATGCGTGGAGAGCCGCTGTCGCCCCGGAGAAACGGAGAAAAAGTGCTGAAAAAAGGCCTAAATCCTAACGGACCGAGGCGGAAGTGCAGGCGAGGCGGCAGGAGTCTGAAAACGGCTATAAAATGCGTGGAGAGCCGCTGTCGCCCCGGAGGAACGGAGAAAAAGTGCTGAAAAAAGGCCTAAATCCTAACGGACCGAGGCGGAAGTGCAGGCGAGGCGGCAGGAGTCTGAAAACGGCTATAAAATGCGTGGAGAGCCGCTGTCGCCCCGGAGGAACGGAGAAAAAGTGCTGAAAAAAGGCCTAAATCCTAACGGACCGAGGCGGAAGTGCAGGCGAGGCGGCAGGAGTCTGAAAACGGCTATAAAATGCGTGGAGAGCCGCTGTCGCCCCGGAGGAACGGAGAAAAAGTGCTGAAAAAAGGCCTAAATCCTAACGGACCGAGGCGGAAGTGCAGGCGAGGCGGCAGGAGTCTGAAAACGGCTATAAAATGCGTGGAGAGCCGCTGTCGCCCCGGAGGAACGGAGAAAAAGTGCTGAAAAAAGGCCTAAATCCTAACGGACCGAGGCGGAAGTGCAGGCGAGGCGGCAGGAGTCTGAAAGCGGCTATAAAACGCGTGGAGAGCCGCTCGGATGATTTTTCAAAGTGTCAAATGAATGGGAGTGAATGGGGCAGAGTACCCAATGTGTAAAAAAAGTGCTGAAAAAACGACAAAGTCCACACGAGCCTAGTCAGAAATGCAGTCCGAGGCGGCTGGAGCCCCAAAGCGGCTATAAAACGCGTGGAGAGCCGCTCGGATGATTTTTCAAAGTGTCAAATGAATGGGAGTGAATGGGGCAGAGTACCCAATGTGTAAAAAAAGTGCTGAAAAAACGACAAAGTCCACACGAGCCTAGTCAGAAATGCAGTCCGAGGCGGCTGGAGCCCCAAAGCGGCTATAAAACGCGTGGAGAGCCGCTCGGATGATTTTTCAAAGTGTCAAATGAATGGGAGTGAATGGGGCAGAGTACCCAATGTGTAAAAAAAGTGCTGAAAAAACGACAAAGTCCACACGAGCCTAGTCAGAAATGCAGTCCGAGGCGGCTGGAGCCCCAAAGCGGCTATAAAACGCGTGGAGAGCCGCTCGGATGATTTTTCAAAGTGTGAAATGAATGGGAGTGAATGGGGCGGAGTACCCAATGCGCGAAAAAAGTGCTGAAAAAACGACAAAGTCCACACGAGCCTAGTCAGAAATGCAGTCCGAGGCGGCTGGAGCCCCAAAGCGGCTATAAAACGCGTGGAGAGCCGCTCGGATGATTTTTCAAAGTGTGAAATGAATGGGAGTGAATGGGGCGGAGTACCCAATGCGCGAAAAAAGTGCTGAAAAAACGACAAAGTCCACACGAGCCTAGTCAGAAATGAAGGCCGAGGCGGCTGGAGCCCCAAAGCGGCTATAAAATGCGTGGAGAGCCGCTCGGATGATTTTTCTAAGTGTGAAATGAATGGGAGTGAATGGGGCGGAGTACCCAATGCGCGAAAAAAGTGCTGAAAAAACGACAAAGTGTCAAATGAATGGGAGTGAATGGGCGGAGTACCCAATGCGTGAAAAAAGGTCTGGAAAAACGACAAAGTGTCAAATGAATGGGAGTCAATGGGCGGAGTACCCAATGCGCGAAAAAAGTGCTGAAAAAATGACAAAGTGTCAAATGAATGGGAGTCAATGAGTGTTTTGGTCGACCAGGAAAAAACGCGTTTACGGGAGAGGGTAAATCAGCCGAGAGGGGGGGGGGGGGTATACTTTACCCTCTCCCGTAAATGCCATTTTTCCTGGTTGACCAAAACACCTCCAGCACGATTTCGGAAACCCAGTTTTTAGAAACACTGACCTCCAGGGGAAGTACCGAGAAAAGCACACTTTTGAATCCGCTTTTGACGCACTGAAACACGGACGTGAGCTGGGGCTGTGCCGCTCTTGGAAAACCCCTGGAGGTTATTTTCTAAAACGGGTTTCCGCGTCCCCCGGGCGCCCGTGTTGGGCCGCGCAAGGCGGTCCGGGCTGCCCACCCCATCTGAGTGCCCCGTTGGGCCGCGTGCATGGCAGGCATCCAAGGAAGGCTGATGAGCAGCGGTGATGATGATCATGAGACACCAGCTGCAAATTTGACAAAGTGTCACCTCTCAAGCATTTCCAAGCGTGACACAAACAAAAGGGAACGGGAACTTTGATATGAGTGACTTGTGCTTCTTTTTCTCCAAGTGTCACTCCACAGCTGGCACCCAGGCTGTGTGACGCAGGTGTCCGACGAGGAGCGCCCGCGATGGGCCGCGTCAGGCGGCCCGGGCCGCGCTATCACCTCCGGATGACAACATCCAAAGGAGCACGTTGGTGCTTGCTGGGAGTTTGCGCACGCGATAGGCGACGCCTGGCGGCCCTGGCCGCGCCTCGCCAGCGGGTAATGACGACCGCGAGCGCCATGCTGCGCCGATGGAGCTGTCCGAGGAGCGAGAGCGCCCGCCATGGGCGGCATCCGGCGGCCCCTGGCCGTGCTTCGTCTGCGGGTCGCTCTCCACCTCCGGGTGGCCAATCCGAGGTGTCCGCAAAGTGTGTGCGCTCGCCATGGGCGGCATCCGGCGGCCTCTGGCCGTGCTTCGTCTGCGGGTGCACACTCGGAGCGAGGCTCCTGCTCGCTCCGGCGCGGTAGCTTTGTCCGCGCTCCACCTCCGGGTGGCGAATCCCAAAAAGCAGCACTTTGGTGCTACGAAGGTGTCAGAAGAGTGTGTGCGCCCGCCATGGGCGGCATCCGGCGGCCTCTGGCCGTGCTTCGTCTGCGGGTGCACACTAGGCGCGGTGGCTTTGTCCGCGCTCCACCTCCGGGTGGCGAATCCCAAAAAGCAGCACTTGGGTGCTTCGTAGGTGTCAGAAAAGTGTGTGCGCCCGCCATGGGCGGCATCCGGCGGCCTCTGGCCGTGCTTCGTCTGCGGGCGCACACTCGGAGCGAGGCTGCTGCTCGCTCCGGCGCGGTGGCTGGGTCCGCGCTCCACCTCCGGGTGGCGGAAGGAATCGAAAAGGAGCACTTTGCTGCTTCGCAGGTGTCAGAGGAGTGGGAGCGCCCGCCATGGGCGGCATCCGGCGGCCCCTGGCCGTGCTTCGTCTGCGGGTCGCTCTCCACCTCCGGGTGGCCCACTCCAAAGAAAATAAAAAAGGAGCCCAGCTCGCTGGAAGGCAAGCTGAGGCTCCGGCGCGGGTAAGAGGGGCCCGCGCCTCACCTCCGGGTGTCCGACAAAGAGGAGCCGAGTGTGCTCATTGGAGGCCAGTGGGACCTCCGGCGCGGTAGCAGGGCCCGCGCTTCACCTCCGGGTGTCCGACAGAGAGGAGCCGAGTGCTCACTGGAGGCGAGTGACACCTCCGGCGCGGCCACCCGGGGGGCCATTGCCCCCCACCCGGCCGCGCTCGCACGCACCCCAACCCCCTGAGCCCCCACTGACCTAGCGGTAAACCAGACCCGCCTTTGGAGGGCCCCCGCCGGCCGGCCGTGGTGCCGGTGTTCGGGCGGACGGCTCCTCCAGCCTGCGGGTTGGCCTCAATGGGCAAGTGCACATGGCACCCGTGAAGCCGATGATTGCCGAGGCAGCGGTTCGCCGTCCCCTCGTCACACGCGTGTCGCACTCTGCCCGACCTATCGGTAGCGAGATCGAGACGACCCGTCTGACCCAGTTGTCCTCCATCGGCGCCGCGCCGGTTCGGCCCCCGCATCGCCGCCATCTCTCGGGACAGGTGCCCGCCTGGGCGGTTCCAAGGTGCGTGGGAAGCAGCGACGGCGGCAGGCAAGTCCGGAAACACCCTTTCTCTTAACCTCAG
>NW_026559813.1:32500-33777 GCF_027744805.1 Dunckerocampus dactyliophorus | reverse complement strand
CGCACGGCGGGCTCCGTCCCGCCCGCGTACGGCGGAGGTGGTCCCCCGCGGCCACCGCCGGTCCGGCGCGGGCGGGCTCTGCTCCGACGGGCGCCGCGGCCTCCGCGGAGGTGCGCGTTCGCACGGCGGGCTCCGTCCCGCCCGCGTACGGCGGAGGTGGTCCCCCGCGGCCACCGCCGGTCCGGCGCGGGCGGGCTCTGCTCCGACGGGCGCCGCGGCCTCCGCGGGCGCGCGTTCGCACGGCGGGCTCCGTCCCGCCCGCGTACGGCGGAGGTGGTCCCCCGCGGCCACCGCCGGTCCGGCGCGGGCGGGCTCTGCTCCGACGGGCGCCGCGGCCCCGGACGAGCCTCTGCGGAGGCGCGCGTTCGCACGGCGGGCTCCGTCCCGCCCGCGTACGGCGGAGGTGGTCCCCCGCGGCCACCGCCGGTCCGGCGCGGGCGGGCTGCGTTCCGACGGGCGCCGCGGCCTCGGCGAGCCAACCCGCCGCCTGGCGGCGGGGCGGGGGGAAGGGAGGACCGCGGGGGTACTCTGCTCGAGCGCCCTCGTCCCACCCGACCCCCCCGAACCGGCATCTTCACCCCCTTGTCATGATCTTGGCTTTTGAGGCGAAGCCGGCCGCCCTCTGCTGCCCGGGAGGGAGGGCGCGCCGTCCCCCAACTCACTTGTGTGGCAAGCCCACCAAAAACCCCTCTGACAACTCTTAGCGGTGGATCACTCGGCTCGTGCGTCGATGAAGAACGCAGCTAGCTGCGAGAACTAATGTGAATTGCAGGACACATTGATCATCGACACTTCGAACGCACCTTGCGGCCCCGGGTCCCTCCCGGGGCCACGCCTGTCTGAGCGTCGCTTGGCAATCAATCGGGAGTACGGACGAGGCCGGCCCAACCCCCCGCCCTCCGGGCGGGGGGCGGCCGCTCGGCCTACGCTCCCGCGGCTGGGGTGTCGCAGGCCCTCCGCGGGCCTTCGTCCCCTTAAGTGCAGACCGTAGAGCAAGCTGGCTGGAAAGAGGAAGAAAAGCCACGGGTTTCGAGGCCCCCGGCGTCCGAAGCGGCGGCGCGGCGCGCGGCGTGCGGCTCCGGCCGCCTCCGTCCCGCCCGCGACCCTGTTACGGTTCCCCCCGGTGCCCCTTCATCCGGTTTCGCTGGGCGTACCTCCGAGGTTTCCGGGGTTTGGCGGCGCGGTGCCGTCCCCTCCCGCCTCCCTCGCTGCGTTCCCGCCTCCTCGCCGTCTATCGAGCTCCCGCTCCTCTCCGTACCCTCTCCCCTTCCCCGGGG
>NW_026559813.1:20000-25000 GCF_027744805.1 Dunckerocampus dactyliophorus | reverse complement strand
ACTCAGGCCGAGCTGCCTGGAGCCCAGGGGCGGCTGTAAAGTCTGTGGAGTGCCGCTGTGTCCCTGGATGAAATGAGAAAAAAGGTGAAAAAATGGCAAAGTGTCAAGGGAGAAATTCAGAAACTCAGGCCGAGCTGCCTGGAGCCCAGGGGCGGCTGTAAAGTCTGTGGAGTGCCGCTGTGTCCCTGGATGAAATGAGAAAAAAGGTGAAAAAATGGCAAAGTGTCAAGGGAGAAATTCAGAAACTCAGGCCGAGCTGCCTGGAGCCCAGGGGCCGCGGGAAAGTCTGTGGAGAGCCGCTGTGTCCCTGGATGAAATGAGAAAAAAGGTGAAAAAATGGCAAAGTGTCAAGGGAGCTAGGCAGAAACCCATGCCTAGGGTCCTGGAGCCCAGGGGCGGTTCTAAAGTCTGTGAGAGCCGCTGTGTCCCTGGATGAATTGAGAAAAAGGGTGAAAAAATGGCAAAGTGTCAAGGGAGCTAGGCAGAAACCCATGCCTAGGGTCCTGGAGCCCAGGGGCCGCGGGAAAGTCTGTGGAGTGCCGCTGTGTCCCTGGATGAAATGAGAAAAAAGGTGAAAAAATGGCAAAGTGTCAAGGGAGAAATTCAGAAACTCAGGCCGAGCTGCCTGGAGCCCAGGGGCGGCTGTAAAGTCTGTGGAGTGCCGCTGTGTCCCTGGATGAAATGAGAAAAAAGGTGGAAAAATGGCAAAGTGTCAAGGGAGAAATTCAGAAACTCAGGCCGAGCTGCCTGGAGCCCAGGGGCGGCTGCAAAGTCTGTGGAGTGCCGCTGTGTCCCTGGATGAAATGAGAAAAAGGGTGGAAAAATGGCAAAGTGTCAAGGGAGAAATTCAGAAACTCAGGCCGAGCTGCCTGGAGCCCAGGGGCGGCTGCAAAGTCTGTGGAGTGCCGCTGTGTCCCTGGATGAAATGAGAAAAAGGGTGGAAAAATGGCAAAGTGTCAAGGGAGAAATTCAGAAACCCAGGCCGAGCTGCCTGGAGCCCAGGGGCGGCTGCAAAGTCTGTGGAGAGCCGCTGTGTCCCTGGATGAAATGAGAAAAAGGGTGAAAAAATGGCAAAGTGTCAAGGGAGAAATTCAGAAACCCATGCCTAGGGTCCTGGAGCCCAGGGGCGGCTGTAAAGTCTGTGGAGAGCCGCTGTGTCCCTGGATGAAATGAGAAAAAGGGTGGAAAAATGGCAAAGTGTCAAGGGAGAAATTCAGAAACTCAGGCCGAGCTGCCTGGAGCCCAGGGGCCGCGGGAAAGTCTGTGGAGAGCCGCTGTGTCCCTGGATGAAATGAGAAAAAAGGTGAAAAAATGGCAAAGTGTCAAGGGAGAAATTCAGAAACTCAGGCCGAGCTGCCTGGAGCCCAGGGGCGGATGCAAAGTCTGTGGAGAGCCGCTGTGTCCCTGGATGAAATGAGAAAAAGGGTGAAAAAGTAACAAAGTGTCAAGGGAGCTAGGCAGAAACCCATGCCTAGGGTCCTGGAGCCCAGGGGCCGCGGGAAAGTCTGTGGAGAGCCGCTGTGTCCCTGGATGAAATGAGAAAAAAGGTGAAAAAATGGCAAAGTGTCAAGGGAGCTAGGCAGAAACCCATGCCTAGGGTCCTGGAGCCCAGGGGCGGTTCTAAAGTCTGTGAGAGCCGCTGTTGCCCTGGATGAAATGAGAAAAAAGGTGAAAAAATGGCAAAGTGTCAAGGGAGCTAGGCAGAAACCCATGCCGAGCTGCCTGGAGCCCAGGGGCGGCTGTAAAGTCTGTGGAGTGCCGCTGTGTCCCTGGATGAAATGAGAAAAAAGGTGAAAAAATGGCAAAGTGTCAAGGGAGAAATTCAGAAACTCAGGCCGAGCTGCCTGGAGCCCAGGGGCCGCGGGAAAGTCTGTGGAGAGCCGCTGTGTCCCTGGATGAAATGAAGAAAAAGGTGAAAAAATGGCAAAGTGTCAAGGGAGAAATTCAGAAACCCATGCCTAGGGTCCTGGAGCCCAGGGGCCGCGGGAAAGTCTGTGGAGAGCCGCTGTGTCCCTGGATGAAATGAGAAAAAAGGTGAAAAAGTAACAAAGTGTCAAGGGAGAAATTCAGAAACCCAGGCCGAGCTGCCTGGAGCCTCAAAGCGGATAGAAATAGCGTGGAGAGCCGCTGTTAAGCCAGACGCCCTCTGGCGGACACAGGCAGGAGTTGCAGTAAATGCATTGAAGTCAATGGGCGAGAGTACCCAATGCGCCAAAAAAGTGCTGAAAATATGACAAAGTGTCAAATGAATGGGAGGCAATGGGCGAGAGTACCCAATGCGCCAAAAAAGTGCTGAAAATATGACAAAGTGTCAAATGAATGGGAGTCAATGGGCGAGAGTACCCAATGCACAAAAAAAGTGCTGAAAAAGTCCACACGAGCCTAGTCAGAAATGCAGGCCGAGGCGGCTGGAGCCCCAAAGCGGCTATAAAAAGCGTGGAGAGCCGCTGTCGCCCCGGAGGAACGGAGAAAAAGTGCTGAAAAAAGGCCCACGTCCTAACGGACCGAGGCGGAAGTGCAGGCGAGGCGGCAGGAGTCTGAAAACCGCTATAAAAAGCGTGGAGAGCCGCTGTCGCCCCGGAGAAACGGAGAAAAAGTGCTGAAAAAAGGCCTAAATCCTAACGGACCTAGGCGGAAGTGCAGGCGAGGCGGCAGGAGTCTGAAAACGGCTATAAAATGCGTGGAGAGCCGCTGTCGCCCCGGAGAAACGGAGAAAAAGTGCTGAAAAAAGGCCTAAATCCTAACGGACCGAGGCGGAAGTGCAGGCGAGGCGGCAGGAGTCTGAAAACGGCTATAAAATGCGTGGAGAGCCGCTGTCGCCCCGGAGGAACGGAGAAAAAGTGCTGAAAAAAGGCCTAAATCCTAACGGACCGAGGCGGAAGTGCAGGCGAGGCGGCAGGAGTCTGAAAACGGCTATAAAATGCGTGGAGAGCCGCTGTCGCCCCGGAGGAACGGAGAAAAAGTGCTGAAAAAAGGCCTAAATCCTAACGGACCGAGGCGGAAGTGCAGGCGAGGCGGCAGGAGTCTGAAAACGGCTATAAAATGCGTGGAGAGCCGCTGTCGCCCCGGAGGAACGGAGAAAAAGTGCTGAAAAAAGGCCTAAATCCTAACGGACCGAGGCGGAAGTGCAGGCGAGGCGGCAGGAGTCTGAAAGCGGCTATAAAACGCGTGGAGAGCCGCTCGGATGATTTTTCAAAGTGTCAAATGAATGGGAGTGAATGGGGCAGAGTACCCAATGTGTAAAAAAAGTGCTGAAAAAACGACAAAGTCCACACGAGCCTAGTCAGAAATGCAGTCCGAGGCGGCTGGAGCCCCAAAGCGGCTATAAAACGCGTGGAGAGCCGCTCGGATGATTTTTCAAAGTGTCAAATGAATGGGAGTGAATGGGGCAGAGTACCCAATGTGTAAAAAAAGTGCTGAAAAAACGACAAAGTCCACACGAGCCTAGTCAGAAATGCAGTCCGAGGCGGCTGGAGCCCCAAAGCGGCTATAAAATGCGTGGAGAGCCGCTCGGATGATTTTTCAAAGTGTCAAATGAATGGGAGTGAATGGGGCGGAGTACCCAATGCGCGAAAAAAGTGCTGAAAAAACGACAAAGTCCACACGAGCCTAGTCAGAAATGAAGGCCGAGGCGGCTGGAGCCCCAAAGCGGCTATAAAATGCGTGGAGAGCCGCTCGGATGATTTTTCAAAGTGTGAAATGAATGGGAGTGAATGGGGCGGAGTACCCAATGCGCGAAAAAAGTGCTGAAAAAACGACAAAGTCCACACGAGCCTAGTCAGAAATGAAGGCCGAGGCGGCTGGAGCCCCAAAGCGGCTATAAAATGCGTGGAGAGCCGCTCGGATGATTTTTCTAAGTGTGAAATGAATGGGAGTGAATGGGGCGGAGTACCCAATGCGCGAAAAAAGTGCTGAAAAAACGACAAAGTGTCAAATGAATGGGAGTGAATGGGCGGAGTACCCAATGCGTGAAAAAAGGTCTGGAAAAACGACAAAGTGTCAAATGAATGGGAGTGAATGGGCGGAGTACCCAATGCGCGAAAAAAGTGCTGAAAAAATGACAAAGTGTCAAATGAATGGGAGTCAATGAGTGTTTTGGTCGACCAGGAAAAAACGCGTTTACGGGAGAGGGTAAATCAGCCGAGAGGGGGGGGGGGGGTATACTTTACCCTCTCCCGTAAATGCCATTTTTCCTGGTTGACCAAAACACCTCCAGCACGATTTCGGAAACCCAGTTTTTAGAAACACTGACCTCCAGGGGAAGTACCGAGAAAAGCACACTTTTGAATCCGCTTTTGACGCACTGAAACACGGACGTGAGCTGGGGCTGTGCCGCTCTTGGAAAACCCCTGGAGGTTATTTTCTAAAACGGGTTTCCGCGTCCCCCTGGGCGCCCGTGTTGGGCCGCGCAAGGCGGTCCGGGCTGCCCACCCCATCTGAGTGCCCCGTTGGGCCGCGTGCATGGCAGGCATCCAAGGAAGGCTGATGAGCAGCGGTGATGATGATGATGAGACACCAGCTGCAATTTTGACAAAGTGTCACCTCTCAAGCATTTCCAAGCGTGACACAAACAAAAGGGAACGGGAACTTTGATATGAGTGACTTGTGCTTCTTTTTCTCCAAGTGTCACTCCACAGCTGGCACCCAGGCTGTGTGACGCAGGTGTCCGACGAGGAGCGCCCGCGATGGGCCGCGTCAGGCGGCCCGGGCCGCGCTATCACCTCCGGATGACAACATCCAAAGGAGCACGTTGGTGCTTGCTGGGAGTTTGCGCACGCGATAGGCGACGCCTGGCGGCCCTGGCCGCGCCTCGCCAGCGGGTAATGACGACCGCGAGCGCCATGCTGCGCCGATGGAGCTGTCCGAGGAGCGAGAGCGCCCGCCATGGGCGGCATCCGGCGGCCTCTGGCCGTGCTTCGTCTGCGGGCGCACACTCGGAGCGAGGCTGCTGCTCGCTCCGGCGCGGTGGCTGGGTCCGCGCTCCACCTCCGGGTGGCGGA
>NW_026559813.1:2500-7500 GCF_027744805.1 Dunckerocampus dactyliophorus | reverse complement strand
TGCCTGGAGCCCAGGGGCGGCTGTAAAGTCTGTGGAGTGCCGCTGTGTCCCTGGATGAAATGAGAAAAAAGGTGGAAAAATGGCAAAGTGTCAAGGGAGAAATTCAGAAACTCAGGCCGAGCTGCCTGGAGCCCAGGGGCGGCTGCAAAGTCTGTGGAGTGCCGCTGTGTCCCTGGATGAAATGAGAAAAAGGGTGGAAAAATGGCAAAGTGTCAAGGGAGAAATTCAGAAACTCAGGCCGAGCTGCCTGGAGCCCAGGGGCGGCTGCAAAGTCTGTGGAGTGCCGCTGTGTCCCTGGATGAAATGAGAAAAAGGGTGGAAAAATGGCAAAGTGTCAAGGGAGAAATTCAGAAACCCAGGCCGAGCTGCCTGGAGCCCAGGGGCGGCTGCAAAGTCTGTGGAGAGCCGCTGTGTCCCTGGATGAAATGAGAAAAAGGGTGAAAAAATGGCAAAGTGTCAAGGGAGAAATTCAGAAACCCATGCCTAGGGTCCTGGAGCCCAGGGGCGGCTGTAAAGTCTGTGGAGAGCCGCTGTGTCCCTGGATGAAATGAGAAAAAGGGTGGAAAAATGGCAAAGTGTCAAGGGAGAAATTCAGAAACTCAGGCCGAGCTGCCTGGAGCCCAGGGGCCGCGGGAAAGTCTGTGGAGAGCCGCTGTGTCCCTGGATGAAATGAGAAAAAAGGTGAAAAAATGGCAAAGTGTCAAGGGAGAAATTCAGAAACTCAGGCCGAGCTGCCTGGAGCCCAGGGGCGGATGCAAAGTCTGTGGAGAGCCGCTGTGTCCCTGGATGAAATGAGAAAAAGGGTGAAAAAGTAACAAAGTGTCAAGGGAGCTAGGCAGAAACCCATGCCTAGGGTCCTGGAGCCCAGGGGCCGCGGGAAAGTCTGTGGAGAGCCGCTGTGTCCCTGGATGAAATGAGAAAAAAGGTGAAAAAATGGCAAAGTGTCAAGGGAGCTAGGCAGAAACCCATGCCTAGGGTCCTGGAGCCCAGGGGCGGTTCTAAAGTCTGTGAGAGCCGCTGTTGCCCTGGATGAAATGAGAAAAAAGGTGAAAAAATGGCAAAGTGTCAAGGGAGCTAGGCAGAAACCCATGCCGAGCTGCCTGGAGCCCAGGGGCGGCTGTAAAGTCTGTGGAGTGCCGCTGTGTCCCTGGATGAAATGAGAAAAAAGGTGAAAAAATGGCAAAGTGTCAAGGGAGAAATTCAGAAACTCAGGCCGAGCTGCCTGGAGCCCAGGGGCCGCGGGAAAGTCTGTGGAGAGCCGCTGTGTCCCTGGATGAAATGAAGAAAAAGGTGAAAAAATGGCAAAGTGTCAAGGGAGAAATTCAGAAACCCATGCCTAGGGTCCTGGAGCCCAGGGGCCGCGGGAAAGTCTGTGGAGAGCCGCTGTGTCCCTGGATGAAATGAGAAAAAAGGTGAAAAAGTAACAAAGTGTCAAGGGAGAAATTCAGAAACCCAGGCCGAGCTGCCTGGAGCCTCAAAGCGGATAGAAATAGCGTGGAGAGCCGCTGTTAAGCCAGACGCCCTCTGGCGGACACAGGCAGGAGTTGCAGTAAATGCATTGAAGTCAATGGGCGAGAGTACCCAATGCGCCAAAAAAGTGCTGAAAATATGACAAAGTGTCAAATGAATGGGAGGCAATGGGCGAGAGTACCCAATGCGCCAAAAAAGTGCTGAAAATATGACAAAGTGTCAAATGAATGGGAGTCAATGGGCGAGAGTACCCAATGCACAAAAAAAGTGCTGAAAAAGTCCACACGAGCCTAGTCAGAAATGCAGGCCGAGGCGGCTGGAGCCCCAAAGCGGCTATAAAAAGCGTGGAGAGCCGCTGTCGCCCCGGAGGAACGGAGAAAAAGTGCTGAAAAAAGGCCCACGTCCTAACGGACCGAGGCGGAAGTGCAGGCGAGGCGGCAGGAGTCTGAAAACCGCTATAAAAAGCGTGGAGAGCCGCTGTCGCCCCGGAGAAACGGAGAAAAAGTGCTGAAAAAAGGCCTAAATCCTAACGGACCTAGGCGGAAGTGCAGGCGAGGCGGCAGGAGTCTGAAAACGGCTATAAAATGCGTGGAGAGCCGCTGTCGCCCCGGAGAAACGGAGAAAAAGTGCTGAAAAAAGGCCTAAATCCTAACGGACCGAGGCGGAAGTGCAGGCGAGGCGGCAGGAGTCTGAAAACGGCTATAAAATGCGTGGAGAGCCGCTGTCGCCCCGGAGGAACGGAGAAAAAGTGCTGAAAAAAGGCCTAAATCCTAACGGACCGAGGCGGAAGTGCAGGCGAGGCGGCAGGAGTCTGAAAACGGCTATAAAATGCGTGGAGAGCCGCTGTCGCCCCGGAGGAACGGAGAAAAAGTGCTGAAAAAAGGCCTAAATCCTAACGGACCGAGGCGGAAGTGCAGGCGAGGCGGCAGGAGTCTGAAAACGGCTATAAAATGCGTGGAGAGCCGCTGTCGCCCCGGAGGAACGGAGAAAAAGTGCTGAAAAAAGGCCTAAATCCTAACGGACCGAGGCGGAAGTGCAGGCGAGGCGGCAGGAGTCTGAAAACGGCTATAAAATGCGTGGAGAGCCGCTGTCGCCCCGGAGGAACGGAGAAAAAGTGCTGAAAAAAGGCCTAAATCCTAACGGACCGAGGCGGAAGTGCAGGCGAGGCGGCAGGAGTCTGAAAGCGGCTATAAAACGCGTGGAGAGCCGCTCGGATGATTTTTCAAAGTGTCAAATGAATGGGAGTGAATGGGGCAGAGTACCCAATGTGTAAAAAAAGTGCTGAAAAAACGACAAAGTCCACACGAGCCTAGTCAGAAATGCAGTCCGAGGCGGCTGGAGCCCCAAAGCGGCTATAAAACGCGTGGAGAGCCGCTCGGATGATTTTTCAAAGTGTCAAATGAATGGGAGTGAATGGGGCAGAGTACCCAATGTGTAAAAAAAGTGCTGAAAAAACGACAAAGTCCACACGAGCCTAGTCAGAAATGCAGTCCGAGGCGGCTGGAGCCCCAAAGCGGCTATAAAATGCGTGGAGAGCCGCTCGGATGATTTTTCAAAGTGTCAAATGAATGGGAGTGAATGGGGCGGAGTACCCAATGCGCGAAAAAAGTGCTGAAAAAACGACAAAGTCCACACGAGCCTAGTCAGAAATGAAGGCCGAGGCGGCTGGAGCCCCAAAGCGGCTATAAAATGCGTGGAGAGCCGCTCGGATGATTTTTCAAAGTGTGAAATGAATGGGAGTGAATGGGGCGGAGTACCCAATGCGCGAAAAAAGTGCTGAAAAAACGACAAAGTCCACACGAGCCTAGTCAGAAATGAAGGCCGAGGCGGCTGGAGCCCCAAAGCGGCTATAAAATGCGTGGAGAGCCGCTCGGATGATTTTTCTAAGTGTGAAATGAATGGGAGTGAATGGGGCGGAGTACCCAATGCGCGAAAAAAGTGCTGAAAAAACGACAAAGTGTCAAATGAATGGGAGTGAATGGGCGGAGTACCCAATGCGTGAAAAAAGGTCTGGAAAAACGACAAAGTGTCAAATGAATGGGAGTGAATGGGCGGAGTACCCAATGCGCGAAAAAAGTGCTGAAAAAATGACAAAGTGTCAAATGAATGGGAGTCAATGAGTGTTTTGGTCGACCAGGAAAAAACGCGTTTACGGGAGAGGGTAAATCAGCCGAGAGGGGGGGGGGGGGTATACTTTACCCTCTCCCGTAAATGCCATTTTTCCTGGTTGACCAAAACACCTCCAGCACGATTTCGGAAACCCAGTTTTTAGAAACACTGACCTCCAGGGGAAGTACCGAGAAAAGCACACTTTTGAATCCGCTTTTGACGCACTGAAACACGGACGTGAGCTGGGGCTGTGCCGCTCTTGGAAAACCCCTGGAGGTTATTTTCTAAAACGGGTTTCCGCGTCCCCCTGGGCGCCCGTGTTGGGCCGCGCAAGGCGGTCCGGGCTGCCCACCCCATCTGAGTGCCCCGTTGGGCCGCGTGCATGGCAGGCATCCAAGGAAGGCTGATGAGCAGCGGTGATGATGATGATGAGACACCAGCTGCAATTTTGACAAAGTGTCACCTCTCAAGCATTTCCAAGCGTGACACAAACAAAAGGGAACGGGAACTTTGATATGAGTGACTTGTGCTTCTTTTTCTCCAAGTGTCACTCCACAGCTGGCACCCAGGCTGTGTGACGCAGGTGTCCGACGAGGAGCGCCCGCGATGGGCCGCGTCAGGCGGCCCGGGCCGCGCTATCACCTCCGGATGACAACATCCAAAGGAGCACGTTGGTGCTTGCTGGGAGTTTGCGCACGCGATAGGCGACGCCTGGCGGCCCTGGCCGCGCCTCGCCAGCGGGTAATGACGACCGCGAGCGCCATGCTGCGCCGATGGAGCTGTCCGAGGAGCGAGAGCGCCCGCCATGGGCGGCATCCGGCGGCCCCTGGCCGTGCTTCGTCTGCGGGTCGCTCTCCACCTCCGGGTGGCCAATCCGAGGTGTCCGCAAAGTGTGTGCGCTCGCCATGGGCGGCATCCGGCGGCCTCTGGCCGTGCTTCGTCTGCGGGTGCACACTCGGAGCGAGGCTCCTGCTCGCTCCGGCGCGGTAGCTTTGTCCGCGCTCCACCTCCGGGTGGCGAATCCCAAAAAGCAGCACTTTGGTGCTACGAAGGTGTCAGAAGAGTGTGTGCGCCCGCCATGGGCGGCATCCGGCGGCCTCTGGCCGTGCTTCGTCTGCGGGTGCACACTAGGCGCGGTGGCTTTGTCCGCGCTCCACCTCCGGGTGGCGAATCCCAAAAAGCAGCACTTGGGTGCTTCGTAGGTGTCAGAAAAGTGTGTGCGCCCGCCATGGGCGGCATCCGGCGGCCTCTGGCCGTGCTTCGTCTGCGGGCGCACACTCGGAGCGAGGCTGCTGCTCGCTCCGGCGCGGTGGCTGGGTCCGCGCTCCACCTCCGGGTGGCGGAAGGAATCGAAAAGGAGCACTTTGCTGCTTCGCAGGTGTCAGAGGAGTGGGAGCGCCCGCCATGGGCGGCATCCGGCG
>NW_026559812.1:0-34019 GCF_027744805.1 Dunckerocampus dactyliophorus | reverse complement strand
GTCCTGGAGCCCAGGGGCCGCGGGAAAGTCTGTGGAGAGCCGCTGTGTCCCTGGATGAAATGAGAAAAAAGGTGAAAAAATGGCAAAGTGTCAAGGGAGAAATTCAGAAACCCAGGCCGAGCTGCCTGGAGCCCAGGGGCGGCTGCAAAGTCTGTGGAGAGCCGCTGTGTCCCTGGATGAAATGAGAAAAAAGGTGAAAAAATGGCAAAGTGTCAAGGGAGAAATTCAGAAACCCAGGCCGAGCTGCCTGGAGCCCAGGGGCGGCTGCAAAGTCTCTGTGGAGAGCCGCTGTGTCCCTGGATGAAATGAGAAAAAAGGTGAAAAAATGGCAAAGTGTCAAGGGAGCTAGGCAGAGAACCCATGCCTAGGGTCCTGGAGCCCAGGGGCCGCGGGAAAGTCTGTGGAGAGCCGCTGTGTCCCTGGATGAAATGAGGAAAAAGGTGAAAAAAATGGCAAAGTGTCAAGGGAGAAATTCAGAACCCATGCCGAGCTGCCTGGAGCCCAGGGGCGGCTGTAAAGTCTGTGGAGAGCCGCTGTGTCCCTGGATGAAATGAGAAAAAGGGTGGAAAAATGGCAAAGTGTCAAGGGAGCTAGGCAGAAACCCATGCCGAGCTGCCTGGAGCCCAGGGGCGGCTGTAAAGTCTGTGGAGTGCCGCTGTGTCCCTGGGATGAAATGAGAAAAAGGGTGAAAAAATGGCAAAGTGTCAAGGGAGAAATTCAGAAACCCAGGCCGAGCTGCCTGGAGCCCAGGGGCGGCTGCAAAGTCTGTGGAGAGCCGCTGTGTCCCTGGATGAAATGAGAAAAAAGGTGAAAAAATGGCAAAGTGTCAAGGGAGAAATTCAGAAACCCAGGCCGAGCTGCCTGGAGCCCAGGGGCGGCTGCAAAGTCTGTGGAGAGCCGCTGTGTCCCTGGATGAAATGAGAAAAAAGGTGAAAAAAATGGCAAAGTGTCAAGGGAGCTAGGCAGAACCCATGCCTAGGGTCCTGGAGCCCAGGGGCGGTTCTAAAGTCTGTGAGAGCCGCTGTGTCCCTGGATGAATTGAGAAAAAGGGTGAAAAAATGGCAAAGTGTCAAGGGAGCTAGGCAGAAACCCATGCCTAGGGTCCTGGAGCCCAGGGGCCGCGGGAAAGTCTGTGGAGTGCCGCTGTGTCCCTGGATGAAATGAGAAAAAAGGTGAAAAAATGGCAAAGTGTCAAGGGAGAAATTCAGAAACTCAGGCCGAGCTGCCTGGAGCCCAGGGGCGGCTGTAAAGTCTGTGGAGTGCCGCTGTGTCCCTGGATGAAATGAGAAAAAAGGTGAAAAAATGGCAAAGTGTCAAGGGAGAAATTCAGAAACTCAGGCCGAGCTGCCTGGAGCCCAGGGGCGGCTGTAAAGTCTGTGGAGTGCCGCTGTGTCCCTGGATGAAATGAGAAAAAAGGTGAAAAAATGGCAAAGTGTCAAGGGAGAAATTCAGAAACTCAGGCCGAGCTGCCTGGAGCCAGGGGCCGCGGGAAAGTCTGTGGAGAGCCGCTGTGTCCCTGGATGAAATGAGAAAAAAGGTGAAAAAATGGCAAAGTGTCAAGGGAGCTAGGCAGAAACCCATGCCTAGGGTCCTGGAGCCAGGGGCGGTTCTAAAGTCTGTGAGAGCCGCTGTGTCCCTGGATGAATTGAGAAAAAGGGTGAAAAAATGGCAAAGTGTCAAGGGAGCTAGGCAGAAACCCATGCCTAGGGTCCTGGAGCCCAGGGGCCGCGGGAAAGTCTGTGGAGTGCCGCTGTGTCCCTGGATGAAATGAGAAAAAAGGTGAAAAAATGGCAAAGTGGTCAAGGGAGAAATTCAGAAACTCAGGCCGAGCTGCCTGGAGCCCAGGGGCGGCTGTAAAGTCTGTGGAGTGCCGCTGTGTCCCTGGATGAAATGAGAAAAAAGGTGGAAAAATGGCAAAGTGTCAAGGGAGAAATTCAGAAACTCAGGCCCGAGCTGCCTGGAGCCCAGGGGGCGGCTGCAAAGTCTGTGGAGTGCCGCTGTGTCCCTGGATGAAATGAGAAAAAGGGTGGAAAAATGGCAAAGTGTCAAGGGAGAAATTCAGAAACTCAGGCCGAGCTGCCTGGAGCCCAGGGGCGGCTGCAAAGTCTGTGGAGTGCCGCTGTGTCCCTGGATGAAATGAGAAAAAGGGTGGAAAAGTAACAAAGTGTCAAGGGAGCTAGGCAGAAACCCATGCCTAGGGTCCTGGAGCCCAGGGGCCGCGGGAAAGTCTGTGGAGAGCCGCTGTGTCCCTGGATGAAATGAGAAAAAAGGTGAAAAAATGGCAAAGTGTCAAGGGAGCTAGGCAGAAACCCATGCCTAGGGTCCTGGAGCCCAGGGGCGGTTCTAAAGTCTGTGAGAGCCGCTGTTGCCCTGGATGAAATGAGAAAAAAGGTGAAAAAATGGCAAAGTGTCAAGGGAGCTAGGCAGAAACCCATGCCGAGCTGCCTGGAGCCCAGGGGCGGCTGTAAAGTCTGTGGAGTGCCGCTGTGTCCCTGGATGAAATGAGAAAAAAGGTGAAAAAATGGCAAAGTGTCAGGGAGAAATTCAGAAACTCAGGCCGAGCTGCCTGGAGCCCAGGGGCCGCGGGAAAGTCTGTGGAGAGCCGCTGTGTCCCTGGATGAAATGAGAAAAAGGGGTGGAAAAATGGCAAAGTGTCAAGGGAGCTAGGCAGAAACCCATGCCGAGCTGCCTGGAGCCCAGGGGCGGCTGTAAAGTCTGTGGAGTGCCGCTGTGTCCCTGGATGAAATGAGAAAAAGGGTGAAAAAATGGCAAAGTGTCAAGGGAGAAATTCAGAAACCCAGGCCGAGCTGCCTGGAGCCCAGGGGCGGCTGCAAGTCTGTGGAGAGCCGCTGTGTCCCTGGATGAAATGAGAAAAAAGGTGAAAAAAATGGCAAAGTGTCAAGGGAGAAATTCAGAAACCCAGGCCGAGCTGCCTGGAGCCCAGGGGCGGCTGCAAAGTCTGTGGAGAGCCGCTGTGTCCCTGGATGAAATGAGAAAAAAGGTGAAAAAATGGCAAAGTGTCAAGGGAGCTAGGCAGAAACCCATGCCTAGGGTCCTGGAGCCCAGGGGCGGTTCTAAAGTCTGTGAGAGCCGCTGTGTCCCTGGATGAATTGAGAAAAAGGGTGAAAAAATGGCAAAGTGTCAAGGGAGCTAGGCAGAAACCCATGCCTAGGGTCCTGGAGCCCAGGGCCGCGGGAAAGTCTGTGGAGTGCCGCTGTGTCCCTGGATGAAATGAGAAAAAAGGTGAAAAAATGGCAAAGTGTCAAGGGAGAAATTCAGAAACTCAGGCCGAGCTGCCTGGAGCCCAGGGGCGGCTGTAAAGTCTGTGGAGTGCCGCTGTGTCCCTGGATGAAATGAGAAAAAAGGTGAAAAAATGGCAAAGTGTCAAGGGAGAAATTCAGAAACTCAGGCCGAGCTGCCTGGAGCCCAGGGGCGGCTGTAAAGTCTGTGGAGTGCCGCTGTGTCCTGGATGAAATGAGAAAAAAGGTGAAAAAATGGCAAAGTGTCAAGGGAGAAATTCAGAAACTCAGGCCGAGCTGCCTGGAGCCCAGGGGCCGCGGGAAAGTCTGTGGAGAGCCGCTGTGTCCCTGGATGAAATGAGAAAAAAGGTGAAAAAATGGCAAAGTGTCAAGGGAGCTAGGCAGAAACCCATGCCTAGGGTCCTGGAGCCCAGGGGCGGTTCTAAAGTCTGTGAGAGCCGCTGTGTCCCTGGATGAATTGAGAAAAAGGGTGAAAAAATGGCAAAGTGTCAAGGGAGCTAGGCAGAAACCCATGCCTAGGGTCCTGGAGCCCAGGGGCCGCGGGAAAGTCTGTGGAGTGCCGCTGTGTCCCTGGATGAAATGAGAAAAAAGGTGAAAAAATGGCAAAGTGTCAAGGGAGAAATTCAGAAACTCAGGCCGAGCTGCCTGGAGCCCAGGGCGGCTGTAAAGTCTGTGGAGTGCCGCTGTGTCCCTGGATGAAATGAGAAAAAAGGTGGAAAAATGGCAAAGTGTCAAGGGAGAAATTCAGAAACTCAGCCGAGCTGCCTGGAGCCCAGGGGCGGCTGCAAAGTCTGTGGAGTGCCGCTGTGTCCCTGGATGAAATGAGAAAAAGGGTGGAAAAATGGCAAAGTGTCAAGGGAGAAATTCAGAAACTCAGGCCGAGCTGCCTGGAGCCCAGGGGCGGCTGCAAAGTCTGTGGAGTGCCGCTGTGTCCCTGGATGAAATGAGAAAAAAGGTGAAAAAATGGCAAAGTGTCAAGGGAGAAATTCAGAAACCCATGCCTAGGGTCCTGGAGCCCAGGGGCGGCTGTAAAGTCTGTGGAGAGCCGCTGTGTCCCTGGATGAAATGAGAAAAAGGGTGGAAAAATGGCAAAGTGTCAAGGGAGAAATTCAGAACTCAGGCCGAGCTGCCTGGAGCCCAGGGGCCGCGGGAAAGTCTGTGGAGAGCCGCTGTGTCCCTGGATGAAATGAGAAAAAAGGTGAAAAAATGGCAAAGTGTCAAGGGAGAAATTCAGAAACTCAGGCCGAGCTGCCTGGAGCCCAGGGGCGGATGCAAAGTCTGTGGAGAGCCGCTGTGTCCCTGGATGAAATGAGAAAAAGGGTGAAAAAGTAACAAAGTGTCAAGGGAGCTAGGCAGAAACCCATGCCTAGGGTCCTGGAGCCCAGGGGCCGCGGGAAAGTCTGTGGAGAGCCGCTGTGTCCCTGGATGAAATGAGAAAAAAGGTGAAAAAATGGCAAAGTGTCAAGGGAGCTAGGCAGAAACCCATGCCTAGGGTCCTGGAGCCCAGGGGCGGTTCTAAAGTCTGTGAGAGCCGCTGTTGCCCTGGATGAAATGAGAAAAAAGGTGAAAAAATGGCAAAGTGTCAAGGGAGCTAGGCAGAAACCATGCCGAGCTGCCTGGAGCCAGGGGCGGCTGTAAAGTCTGTGGAGTGCCGCTGTGTCCCTGGATGAAATGAGAAAAAAGGTGAAAAAATGGCAAAGTGTCAAGGGAGAAATTCAGAAACTCAGGCCGAGCTGCCTGGAGCCCAGGGGCCGCGGGAAAGTCTGTGGAGAGCCGCTGTGTCCCTGGATGAAATGAGAAAAAAGGTGAAAAAATGGCAAAGTGTCAAGGGAGCTAGGCAGAAACCCATGCCTAGGGTCCTGGAGCCCAGGGGCGGTTCTAAAGTCTGTGAGAGCCGCTGTGTCCCTGGATGAATTGAGAAAAAGGGTGAAAAAATGGCAAAGTGTCAAGGGAGCTAGGCAGAAACCCATGCCTAGGTCCTGGAGCCCAGGGGCCGCGGGAAAGTCTGTGGAGTGCCGCTGTGTCCCTGGATGAAATGAGAAAAAAGGTGAAAAAATGGCAAAGTGTCAAGGGAGAAATTCAGAAACTCAGGCCGAGCTGCCTGGAGCCCAGGGGCGGCTGTAAAGTCTGTGGAGTGCCGCTGTGTCCCTGGATGAAATGAGAAAAAGGTGGAAAAATGGCAAAGTGTCAAGGGAGAAATTCAGAAACTCAGGCCGAGCTGCCTGGAGCCCAGGGGCGGCTGCAAAGTCTGTGGAGTGCCGCTGTGTCCCTGGATGAAATGAGAAAAAGGGTGGAAAAATGGCAAAGTGTCAAGGGAGAAATTCAGAAACTCAGGCCGAGCTGCCTGGAGCCCAGGGGCGGCTGCAAAGTCTGTGGAGTGCCGCTGTGTCCCTGGATGAAATGAGAAAAAGGGTGAAAAAATGGCAAAGTGTCAGGGAGAAATTCAGAAACTCAGGCCGAGCTGCCTGGAGCCCAGGGGCGGCTGCAAAGTCTGTGGAGTGCCGCTGTGTCCCTGGATGAAATGAGAAAAAGGGTGAAAAAATGGCAAAGTGTCAAGGGAGAAATTCAGAAACTCAGGCCGAGCTGCCTGGAGCCCAGGGGCGGCTGCAAAGTCTGTGGAGAGCCGCTGTGTCCCTGGATGAAATGAGAAAAAGGGTGAAAAAATGGCAAAGTGTCAAGGGAGAAATTCAGAAACTCAGGCCGAGCTGCCTGGAGCCCAGGGGCGGTTCTAAAGTCTGTGAGAGCCGCTGTGTCCCTGGATGAAATGAGAAAAAGGGTGGAAAAATGGCAAAGTGTCAAGGGAGCTAGGCAGAAACCCATGCCGAGCTGCCTGGAGCCCAGGGGCGGCTGTAAAGTCTGTGGAGTGCCGCTGTGTCCCTGGATGAAATGAGAAAATGGGTGAAAAAATGGCAAAGTGTCAAGGGAGAAATTCAGAAACCCAGGCCGAGCTGCCTGGAGCCCAGGGGCGGCTGCAAAGTCTGTGGAGAGCCGCTGTGTCCCTGGATGAAATGAGAAAAAAGGTGAAAAAATGGCAAAGTGTCAAGGGAGAAATTCAGAAACCCAGGACGAGCTGCCTGGAGCCCGGGGCGGCTGCAAAGTCTGTGGAGAGCCGCTGTGTCCCTGGATGAAATGAGAAAAAAGGTGAAAAAATGGCAAAGTGTCAAGGGAGAAATTCAGAAACTCAGGCGAGCTGCCTGGAGCCTCAAAGCGGATAGAAATAGCGTGGAGAGCCGCTGTTAAGCCAGACGCCCTCTGGCGGACACAGGCAGGAGTTGCAGTAAATGCATTGAAGTCAATGGGCGAGAGTAAGCCATGCCTTGCGTCCTGGAGCCCAGGGGCGGTTCTAAAGTCTGTGAGAGCCGCTGTGTCCCTGGATGAAATGAGAAAAAGGGTGAAAAATGGCAAAGTGTCAAGGGAGCTAGGCAGAAACCCATGCCTAGGGTCCTGGAGCCCAGGGGCCGCGGGAAAGTCTGTGGAGAGCCGCTGTGTCCCTGGATGAAATGAGAAAAAAGGTGAAAAAATGGCAAAGTGTCAAGGAGAAATTCAGAAACCCAGGCCGAGCTGCCTGGAGCCCAGGGGCGGCTGCAAAGTCTGTGGAGAGCCGCTGTGTCCCTGGATGAAATGAGAAAAAAGGTGAAAAATGGCAAAGTGTCAAGGGAGAAATTCAGAAACCCAGGCCGAGCTGCCTGGAGCCCAGGGGCGGCTGCAAAGTCTGTGGAGAGCCGCTGTGTCCCTGGATGAAATGAGAAAAAAGGTGAAAAAATGGCAAAGTGTCAAGGGAGCTAGGCAGAAACCCATGCCTAGGGTCCTGGAGCCCAGGGGGCCGCGGGAAAGTCTGTGGAGAGCCGCTGTGTCCCTGGATGAAATGAGGAAAAAGGTGAAAAAATGGCAAAGTGTCAAGGAGAAATTCAGAAACCCATGCCGAGCTGCCTGGAGCCCAGGGGCGGCTGTAAAGTCTGTGGAGAGCCGCTGTGTCCCTGGATGAAATGAGAAAAAGGGTGGAAAAATGGCAAAGTGTCAAGGGAGCTAGGCAGAAACCCATGCCGAGCTGCCTGGAGCCCAGGGGCGGCTGTAAAGTCTGTGGAGTGCCGCTGTGTCCCTGGATGAAATGAGAAAAAGGGTGAAAAAATGGCAAAAGTGTCAAGGGAGAAATTCAGAAACCCAGGCCGAGCTGCCTGGAGCCCAGGGGCGGCTGCAAAGTCTGTGGAGAGCCGCTGTGTCCCTGGATGAAATGAGAAAAAAGGTGAAAAAATGGCAAAGTGTCAAGGGAGAAATTCAGAAACCCAGGCCGAGCTGCCTGGAGCCCAGGGGCGGCTGCAAAGTCTGTGGAGAGCCGCTGTGTCCCTGGATGAAATGAGAAAAAAGGTGAAAAAATGGCAAAGTGTCAAGGGAGCTAGGCAGAAACCCATGCCTAGGGTCCTGGAGCCCAGGGGCGGTTCTAAAGTCTGTGAGAGCCGCTGTGTCCCTGGATGAATTGAGAAAAAGGGTGAAAAAATGGCAAAGTGTCAAGGGAGCTAGGCAGAAACCCATGCCTAGGGTCCTGGAGCCAGGGGCCGCGGGAAAGTCTGTGGAGTGCCGCTGTGTCCCTGGATGAAATGAGAAAAAAGGTGAAAAAATGGCAAAGTGTCAAGGGAGAAATTCAGAAACTCAGGCCGAGCTGCCTGGAGCCCAGGGGCGGCTGTAAAGTCTGTGGAGTGCCGCTGTGTCCCTGGATGAAATGAGAAAAAAGGTGAAAAAATGGCAAAGTGTCAAGGAGAAATTCAGAAACTCAGGCCGAGCTGCCTGGAGCCCAGGGGCGGCTGTAAAGTCTGTGGAGTGCCGCTGTGTCCCTGGATGAAATGAGAAAAAAGGTGAAAAAATGGCAAAGTGTCAAGGGAGAAATTCAGAAACTCAGGCCGAGCTGCCTGGAGCCCAGGGGCCGCGGGAAAGTCTGTGGAGAGCCGCTGTGTCCCTGGATGAAATGAGAAAAAAGGTGAAAAAATGGCAAAGTGTCAAGGGAGCTAGGCAGAAACCCATGCCTAGGGTCCTGGAGCCCAGGGGCGGTTCTAAAGTCTGTGAGAGCCGCTGTGTCCCTGGATGAATTGAGAAAAGGGTGAAAAAATGGCAAAGTGTCAAGGGAGCTAGGCAGAAACCCATGCCTAGGGTCCTGGAGCCCAGGGGCCGCGGGAAAGTCTGTGGAGTGCCGCTGTGTCCCTGGATGAAATGAGAAAAAAGGTGAAAAAATGGCAAAGTGTCAAGGGAGAAATTCAGAAACTCAGGCCGAGCTGCCTGGAGCCCAGGGGCGGCTGTAAAGTCTGTGGAGTGCCGCTGTGTCCCTGGATGAAATGAGAAAAAAGGTGGAAAAATGGCAAAGTGTCAAGGGAGAAATTCAGAAACTCAGGCCGAGCTGCCTGGAGCCCAGGGGCGGCTGCAAAGTCTGTGGAGTGCCGCTGTGTCCCTGGATGAAATGAGAAAAAGGGTGGAAAAATGGCAAAGTGTCAAGGGAGAAATTCAGAAACTCAGGCCGAGCTGCCTGGAGCCCAGGGGCGGCTGCAAAGTCTGTGGAGTGCCGCTGTGTCCCTGGATGAAATGAGAAAAAGGGTGGAAAAGTAACAAAGTGTCAAGGGAGCTAGGCAGAAACCCATGCCTAGGGTCCTGGAGCCCAGGGGCCGCGGGAAAGTCTGTGGAGAGCCGCTGTGTCCCTGGATGAAATGAGAAAAAAAGGTGAAAAAATGGCAAAGTGTCAAGGGAGCTAGGCAGAAACCCATGCCTAGGGTCCTGGAGCCCAGGGGCGGTTCTAAAGTCTGTGAGAGCCGCTGTTGCCCTGGATGAAATGAGAAAAAAGGTGAAAAAATGGCAAAGTGTCAAGGGAGCTAGGCAGAAACCCATGCCGAGCTGCCTGGAGCCCAGGGGCGGCTGTAAAGTCTGTGGAGTGCCGCTGTGTCCCTGGATGAAATGAGAAAAAGGTGAAAAAATGGCAAAGTGTCAAGGGAGAAATCAGAAACTCAGGCCGAGCTGCCTGGAGCCCAGGGGCCGCGGGAAAGTCTGTGGAGAGCCGCTGTGTCCCTGGATGAAATGAGAAAAAGGGTGGAAAAATGGCAAAGTGTCAAGGGAGCTAGGCAGAAACCCATGCCGAGCTGCCTGGAGCCCAGGGGCGGCTGTAAAGTCTGTGGAGTGCCGCTGTGTCCCTGGATGAAATGAGAAAAAGGGTGAAAAAATGGCAAAGTGTCAAGGGAGAAATTCAGAAACCCAGGCCGAGCTGCCTGGAGCCCAGGGGCGGCTGCAAAGTCTGTGGAGAGCCGCTGTGTCCCTGGATGAAATGAGAAAAAAGGTGAAAAAATGGCAAAGTGTCAAGGGAGAAATTCAGAAACCCAGGCCGAGCTGCCTGGAGCCCAGGGGCGGCTGCAAAGTCTGTGGAGAGCCGCTGTGTCCCTGGATGAAATGAGAAAAAAGGTGAAAAAATGGCAAAGTGTCAAGGGAGCTAGGCAGAAACCCATGCCTAGGGTCCTGGAGCCCAGGGGCGGTTCTAAAGTCTGTGAGAGCCGCTGTGTCCCTGGATGAATTGAGAAAAAGGGTGAAAAAATGGCAAAGTGTCAAGGGAGCTAGGCAGAAACCCATGCCTAGGGTCCTGGAGCCCAGGGGCCGCGGGAAAGTCTGTGGAGTGCCGCTGTGTCCCTGGATGAAATGAGAAAAAAGGTGAAAAAATGGCAAAGTGTCAAGGGAGAAATTCAGAAACTCAGGCCGAGCTGCCTGGAGCCCAGGGGCGGCTGTAAAGTCTGTGGAGTGCCGCTGTGTCCCTGGATGAAATGAGAAAAAAGGTGAAAAAATGGCAAAGTGTCAAGGGAGAAATTCAGAAACTCAGGCCGAGCTGCCTGGAGCCCAGGGGCGGCTGTAAAGTCTGTGGAGTGCCGCTGTGTCCCTGGATGAAATGAGAAAAAAGGTGAAAAAATGGCAAAGTGTCAAGGGAGAAATTCAGAAACTCAGGCCGAGCTGCCTGGAGCCCAGGGGCCGCGGGAAAGTCTGTGGAGAGCCGCTGTGTCCCTGATGAAATGAGAAAAAAGGTGAAAAAATGGCAAAGTGTCAAGGAGCTAGGCAGAAACCCATGCCTAGGGTCCTGGAGCCCAGGGGCGGTTCTAAAGTCTGTGAGAGCCGCTGTGTCCCTGGATGAATTGAGAAAAAGGGTGAAAAAATGGCAAAGTGTCAAGGGAGCTAGGCAGAAACCCATGCCTAGGGTCCTGGAGCCCAGGGGCCGCGGGAAAGTCTGTGGAGTGCCGCTGTGTCCCTGGATGAAATGAGAAAAAAGGTGAAAAAATGGCAAAGTGTCAAGGGAGAAATTCAGAAACTCAGGCCGAGCTGCCTGGAGCCCAGGGGCGGCTGTAAAGTCTGTGGAGTGCCGCTGTGTCCCTGGATGAAATGAGAAAAAAGGTGGAAAAATGGCAAAGTGTCAAGGGAGAAATTCAGAAACTCAGGCCGAGCTGCCTGGAGCCCAGGGGCGGCTGCAAAGTCTGTGGAGTGCCGCTGTGTCCCTGGATGAAATGAGAAAAAGGGTGGAAAAATGGCAAAGTGTCAAGGGAGAAATTCAGAAACTCAGGCCGAGCTGCCTGGAGCCCAGGGGCGGCTGCAAAGTCTGTGGAGTGCCGCTGTGTCCCTGGATGAAATGAGAAAAAAGGTGAAAAAATGGCAAAGTGTCAAGGGAGAAATTCAGAAACCCATGCCTAGGGTCCTGGAGCCCAGGGGCGGCTGTAAAGTCTGTGGAGAGCCGCTGTGTCCCTGGATGAAATGAGAAAAAGGGTGGAAAAATGGCAAAGTGTCAAGGGAGAAATTCAGAAACTCAGGCCGAGCTGCCTGGAGCCCAGGGGCCGCGGGAAAGTCTGTGGAGAGCCGCTGTGTCCCTGGATGAAATGAGAAAAAAGGTGAAAAAATGGCAAAGTGTCAAGGGAGAAATTCAGAAACTCAGGCCGAGCTGCCTGGAGCCCAGGGGCGGATGCAAAGTCTGTGGAGAGCCGCTGTGTCCCTGGATGAAATGAGAAAAAGGGTGAAAAAGTAACAAAGTGTCAAGGGAGCTAGGCAGAAACCCATGCCTAGGGTCCTGGAGCCCAGGGGCCGCGGGAAAGTCTGTGGAGAGCCGCTGTGTCCCTGGATGAAATGAGAAAAAAGGTGAAAAAATGGCAAAGTGTCAAGGGAGCTAGGCAGAAACCCATGCCTAGGGTCCTGGAGCCCAGGGGCGGTTCTAAAGTCTGTGAGAGCCGCTGTTGCCCTGGATGAAATGAGAAAAAAGGTGAAAAAATGGCAAAGTGTCAAGGGAGCTAGGCAGAAACCCATGCCGAGCTGCCTGGAGCCCAGGGGCGGCTGTAAAGTCTGTGGAGTGCCGCTGTGTCCCTGGATGAAATGAGAAAAAAGGTGAAAAAATGGCAAAGTGTCAAGGGAGAAATTCAGAAACTCAGGCCGAGCTGCCTGGAGCCCAGGGGCCGCGGGAAAGTCTGTGGAGAGCCGCTGTGTCCCTGGATGAAATGAGAAAAAGGTGAAAAAATGGCAAAGTGTCAAGGGAGCTAGGCAGAAACCCATGCCTAGGGTCCTGGAGCCCAGGGGCGGTTCTAAAGTCTGTGAGAGCCGCTGTGTCCCTGGATGAATTGAGAAAAAGGGTGAAAAAATGGCAAAGTGTCAAGGGAGCTAGGCAGAAACCCATGCCTAGGGTCCTGGAGCCCAGGGGCCGCGGGAAAGTCTGTGGAGTGCCGCTGTAGTCCCTGGATGAAATGAGAAAAAAGGTGAAAAAATGCAAAGTGTCAAGGGAGAAATTCAGAAACTCAGGCCGAGCTGCCTGGAGCCCAGGGGCGGCTGTAAAGTCTGTGGAGTGCCGCTGTGTCCCTGGATGAAATGAGAAAAAAGGTGGAAAAATGGCAAAGTGTCAAGGGAGAAATTCAGAAACTCAGGCCGAGCTGCCTGGAGCCCAGGGGCGGCTGCAAAGTCTGTGGAGTGCCGCTGTGTCCCTGGATGAAATGAGAAAAAGGGTGGAAAAATGGCAAAGTGTCAAGGGAGAAATTCAGAAACTCAGGCCGAGCTGCCTGGAGCCCAGGGGCGGCTGCAAAGTCTGTGGAGTGCCGCTGTGTCCCTGGATGAAATGAGAAAAAAGGTGAAAAAATGGCAAAGTGTCAAGGGAGAAATTCAGAAACCCATGCCTAGGGTCCTGGAGCCCAGGGGCGGCTGTAAAGTCTGTGGAGAGCCGCTGTGTCCCTGGATGAAATGAGAAAAAGGGTGGAAAAATGGCAAAGTGTCAAGGGAGAAATTCAGAAACTCAGGCCGAGCTGCCTGGAGCCCAGGGGCCGCGGGAAAGTCTGTGGAGAGCCGCTGTGTCCCTGGATGAAATGAGAAAAAAGGTGAAAAAATGGCAAAGTGTCAAGGGAGAAATTCAGAAACTCAGGCCGAGCTGCCTGGAGCCCAGGGGCGGATGCAAAGTCTGTGGAGAGCCGCTGTGTCCCTGGATGAAATGAGAAAAAGGGTGAAAAAGTAACAAAGTGTCAAGGGAGCTAGGCAGAAACCCATGCCTAGGGTCCTGGAGCCCAGGGGCCGCGGGAAAGTCTGTGGAGAGCCGCTGTGTCCCTGGATGAAATGAGAAAAAAGGTGAAAAAATGGCAAAGTGTCAAGGGAGCTAGGCAGAAACCCATGCCTAGGGTCCTGGAGCCCAGGGGCGGTTCTAAAGTCTGTGAGAGCCGCTGTTGCCCTGGATGAAATGAGAAAAAAGGTGAAAAAATGGCAAAGTGTCAAGGGAGCTAGGCAGAAACCCATGCCGAGCTGCCTGGAGCCCAGGGGCGGCTGTAAAGTCTGTGGAGTGCCGCTGTGTCCCTGGATGAAATGAGAAAAAAGGTGAAAAAATGGCAAAGTGTCAAGGGAGAAATTCAGAAACTCAGGCCGAGCTGCCTGGAGCCCAGGGGCCGCGGGAAAGTCTGTGGAGAGCCGCTGTGTCCCTGGATGAAATGAGAAAAAGGGTGGAAAAATGGCAAAGTGTCAAGGGAGCTAGCAGAAACCCATGCCGAGCTGCCTGGAGCCCAGGGGCGGCTGCAAAGTCTGTGGAGTGCCGCTGTGTCCCTGGATGAAATGAGAAAAAAGGTGAAAAAATGGCAAAGTGTCAAGGGAGAAATTCAGAAACCCATGCCTAGGGTCCTGGAGCCCAGGGGCGGCTGTAAAGTCTGTGGAGAGCCGCTGTGTCCCTGGATGAAATGAGAAAAAGGGTGGAAAAATGGCAAAGTGTCAAGGGAAAAGAAAGAAAATTCAGAACTCAGGCCGAGCTGCCTGGAGCCCAGGGCCGCGGGAAAGTCTGTGGAGAGCCGCTGTGTCCCTGGATGAAATGAGAAAAAAGGTGAAAAAATGGCAAAGTGTCAAGGGAGAAATTCAGAAACTCAGGCCGAGCTGCCTGGAGCCCAGGGGCGGATGCAAAGTCTGTGGAGAGCCGCTGTGTCCCTGGATGAAATGAGAAAAAGGGTGAAAAAGTAACAAAGTGTCAAGGGAGCTAGGCAGAAACCCATGCCTAGGGTCCTGGAGCCCAGGGCCGCGGGAAAGTCTGTGGAGAGCCGCTGTGTCCCTGGATGAAATGAGAAAAAAGGTGAAAAAATGGCAAAGTGTCAAGGGAGCTAGGCAGAAACCCATGCCTAGGGTCCTGGAGCCCAGGGGCGGTTCTAAAGTCTGTGAGAGCCGCTGTTGCCCTGGATGAAATGAGAAAAAAGGTGAAAAAATGGCAAAGTGTCAAGGGAGCTAGGCAGAAACCCATGCCGAGCTGCCTGGAGCCCAGGGGCGGCTGTAAAGTCTGTGGAGTGCCGCTGTGTCCCTGGATGAAATGAGAAAAAAGGTGAAAAAATGGCAAAGTGTCAAGGAGAAATTCAGAAACTCAGGCCGAGCTGCCTGGAGCCCAGGGGCCGCGGGAAAGTCTGTGGAGAGCCGCTGTGTCCCTGGATGAAATGAGAAAAAGGGTGGAAAAATGGCAAAGTGTCAAGGGAGCTAGGCAGAAACCCATGCCGAGCTGCCTGGAGCCCAGGGGCGGCTGTAAAGTCTGTGGAGTGCCGCTGTGTCCCTGGATGAAATGAGAAAAAGGGTGAAAAAATGGCAAAGTGTCAAGGGAGAAATTCAGAAACCCAGGCCGAGCTGCCTGGAGCCCAGGGGCGGCTGCAAAGTCTGTGGAGAGCCGCTGTGTCCCTGGATGAAATGAGAAAAAAGGTGAAAAAATGGCAAAGTGTCAAGGGAGAAATTCAGAAACCCAGGCCGAGCTGCCTGGAGCCCAGGGGCGGCTGCAAAGTCTGTGGAGAGCCGCTGTGTCCCTGGATGAAATGAGAAAAAAGGTGAAAAAATGGCAAAGTGTCAAGGGAGCTAGGCAGAAACCCATGCCTAGGGTCCTGGAGCCCAGGGGCGGTTCTAAAGTCTGTGAGAGCCGCTGTGTCCCTGGATGAATTGAGAAAAAGGGTGAAAAAATGGCAAAGTGTCAAGGGAGCTAGGCAGAAACCCATGCCTAGGGTCCTGGAGCCCAGGGGCCGCGGGAAAGTCTGTGGAGTGCCGCTGTGTCCCTGGATGAAATGAGAAAAAAGGTGAAAAAATGGCAAAGTGTCAAGGGAGAAATTCAGAAACTCAGGCCGAGCTGCCTGGAGCCCAGGGGCGGCTGTAAAGTCTGTGGAGTGCCGCTGTGTCCCTGGATGAAATGAGAAAAAAGGTGAAAAAATGGCAAAGTGTCAAGGGAGAAATTCAGAAACTCAGGCCGAGCTGCCTGGAGCCCAGGGGCGGCTGTAAAGTCTGTGGAGTGCCGCTGTGTCCCTGGATGAAATGAGAAAAAAGGTGGAAAAATGGCAAAGTGTCAAGGGAGAAATTCAGAAACTCAGGCCGAGCTGCCTGGAGCCCAGGGGCGGCTGCAAAGTCTGTGGAGTGCCGCTGTGTCCCTGGATGAAATGAGAAAAAGGGTGGAAAAATGGCAAAGTGTCAAGGGAGAAATTCAGAAACTCAGGCCGAGCTGCCTGGAGCCCAGGGGCGGCTGCAAAGTCTGTGGAGTGCCGCTGTGTCCCTGGATGAAATGAGAAAAAAGGTGAAAAAATGGCAAAGTGTCAAGGGAGAAATTCAGAAACCCATGCCTAGGGTCCTGGAGCCCAGGGGCGGCTGTAAAGTCTGTGGAGAGCCGCTGTGTCCCTGGATGAAATGAGAAAAAGGGTGGAAAAATGGCAAAGTGTCAAGGGAGAAATTCAGAAACTCAGGCCGAGCTGCCTGGAGCCCAGGGGCCGCGGGAAAGTCTGTGGAGAGCCGCTGTGTCCCTGGATGAAATGAGAAAAAAGGTGAAAAAATGGCAAAGTGTCAAGGGAGAAATTCAGAAACTCAGGCCGAGCTGCCTGGAGCCCAGGGGCGGATGCAAAGTCTGTGGAGAGCCGCTGTGTCCCTGGATGAAATGAGAAAAAGGTGTGAAAAAGTAACAAAGTGTCAAGGGAGCTAGGCAGAAACCCATGCCTAGGGTCCTGGAGCCCAGGGGCCGCGGGAAAGTCTGTGGAGAGCCGCTGTGTCCCTGGATGAAATGAGAAAAAAGGTGAAAAAATGGCAAAGTGTCAAGGGAGCTAGGCAGAAACCCATGCCTAGGGTCCTGGAGCCCAGGGCGGTTCTAAAGTCTGTGAGAGCCGCTGTTGCCCTGGATGAAATGAGAAAAAAGGTGAAAAAATGGCAAAGTGTCAAGGGAGCTAGGCAGAAACCCATGCCGAGCTGCCTGGAGCCCAGGGGCGGCTGTAAAGTCTGTGGAGTGCCGCTGTGTCCCTGGATGAAATGAGAAAAAAGGTGAAAAAATGGCAAAGTGTCAAGGGAGAAATTCAGAAACTCAGGCCGAGCTGCCTGGAGCCCAGGGGCCGCGGGAAAGTCTGTGGAGAGCCGCTGTGTCCCTGGATGAAATGAGAAAAAGGGTGGAAAAATGGCAAAGTGTCAAGGGAGCTAGGCAGAAACCCATGCCGAGCTGCCTGGAGCCCAGGGGCGGCTGTAAAGTCTGTGGAGTGCCGCTGTGTCCCTGGATGAAATGAGAAAAAGGGTGAAAAAATGGCAAAGTGTCAAGGGAGAAATTCAGAAACCCAGGCCGAGCTGCCTGGAGCCCAGGGGCGGCTGCAAAGTCTGTGGAGAGCCGCTGTGTCCCTGGATGAAATGAGAAAAAAGGTGAAAAAATGGCAAAGTGTCAAGGGAGAAATTCAGAAACCCAGGCCGAGCTGCCTGGAGCCCAGGGGCGGCTGCAAAGTCTGTGGAGAGCCGCTGTGTCCCTGGATGAAATGAGAAAAAAGGTGAAAAAATGGCAAAGTGTCAAGGGAGCTAGGCAGAAACCCATGCCTAGGGTCCTGGAGCCCAGGGGCGGTTCTAAAGTCTGTGAGAGCCGCTGTGTCCCTGGATGAATTGAGAAAAAGGGTGAAAAAATGGCAAAGTGTCAAGGGAGCTAGGCAGAAACCCATGCCTAGGGTCCTGGAGCCCAGGGGCCGCGGGAAAGTCTGTGGAGTGCCGCTGTGTCCCTGGATGAAATGAGAAAAAAGGTGAAAAAATGGCAAAGTGTCAAGGGAGAAATTCAGAAACTCAGGCCGAGCTGCCTGGAGCCCAGGGGCGGCTGTAAAGTCTGTGGAGTGCCGCTGTGTCCCTGGATGAAATGAGAAAAAAGGTGAAAAAATGGCAAAGTGTCAAGGGAGAAATTCAGAAACTCAGGCCGAGCTGCCTGGAGCCCAGGGGCGGCTGTAAAGTCTGTGGAGTGCCGCTGTGTCCCTGGATGAAATGAGAAAAAAGGTGAAAAAATGGCAAAGTGTCAAGGGAGAAATTCAGAAACTCAGGCCGAGCTGCCTGGAGCCCAGGGGCCGCGGGAAAGTCTGTGGAGAGCCGCTGTGTCCCTGGATGAAATGAGAAAAAAGGTGAAAAAATGGCAAAGTGTCAAGGGAGCTAGGCAGAAACCCATGCCTAGGGTCCTGGAGCCCAGGGGCGGTTCTAAAGTCTGTGAGAGCCGCTGTGTCCCTGGATGAATTGAGAAAAAGGGTGAAAAAATGGCAAAGTGTCAAGGGAGCTAGGCAGAAACCCATGCCTAGGGTCCTGGAGCCCAGGGGCCGCGGGAAAGTCTGTGGAGTGCCGCTGTGTCCCTGGATGAAATGAGAAAAAAGGTGAAAAAATGGCAAAGTGTCAAGGGAGAAATTCAGAAACTCAGGCCGAGCTGCCTGGAGCCCATGGGCGGCTGTAAAGTCTGTGGAGTGCCGCTGTGTCCCTGGATGAAATGAGAAAAAAGGTGGAAAAATGGCAAAGTGTCAAGGGAGAAATTCAGAAACTCAGGCCGAGCTGCCTGGAGCCCAGGGGCGGCTGCAAAGTCTGTGGAGTGCCGCTGTGTCCCTGGATGAAATGAGAAAAAGGGTGGAAAAATGGCAAAGTGTCAAGGGAGAAATTCAGAAACTCAGGCCGAGCTGCCTGGAGCCCAGGGGCGGCTGCAAAGTCTGTGGAGTGCCGCTGTGTCCCTGGATGAAATGAGAAAAAAGGTGAAAAAATGGCAAAGTGTCAAGGGAGAAATTCAGAAACCCATGCCTAGGGTCCTGGAGCCCAGGGGCGGCTGTAAAGTCTGTGGAGAGCCGCTGTGTCCCTGGATGAAATGAGAAAAAGGGTGGAAAAATGGCAAAGTGTCAAGGGAGAAATTCAGAAACTCAGGCCGAGCTGCCTGGAGCCCAGGGGCCGCGGGAAAGTCTGTGGAGAGCCGCTGTGTCCCTGGATGAAATGAGAAAAAAGGTGAAAAAATGGCAAAGTGTCAAGGGAGAAATTCAGAAACTCAGGCCGAGCTGCCTGGAGCCCAGGGGCGGATGCAAAGTCTGTGGAGAGCCGCTGTGTCCCTGGATGAAATGAGAAAAAGGGTGAAAAAGTAACAAAGTGTCAAGGGAGCTAGGCAGAAACCCATGCCTAGGGTCCTGGAGCCCAGGGGCCGCGGGAAAGTCTGTGGAGAGCCGCTGTGTCCCTGGATGAAATGAGAAAAAGGGTGGAAAAATGGCAAAGTGTCAAGGGAGAAATTCAGAAACTCAGGCCGAGCTGCCTGGAGCCCAGGGGCCGCGGGAAAGTCTGTGGAGAGCCGCTGTGTCCCTGGATGAAATGAGAAAAAAGGTGAAAAAATGGCAAAGTGTCAAGGGAGAAATTCAGAAACTCAGGCCGAGCTGCCTGGAGCCCAGGGGCGGATGCAAAGTCTGTGGAGAGCCGCTGTGTCCCTGGATGAAATGAGAAAAAGGGTGAAAAAGTAACAAAGTGTCAAGGGAGCTAGGCAGAAACCCATGCCTAGGGTCCTGGAGCCCAGGGGCCGCGGGAAAGTCTGTGGAGAGCCGCTGTGTCCCTGGATGAAATGAGAAAAAAGGTGAAAAAATGGCAAAGTGTCAAGGGAGCTAGGCAGAAACCCATGCCTAGGGTCCTGGAGCCCAGGGGCGGTTCTAAAGTCTGTGAGAGCCGCTGTTGCCCTGGATGAAATGAGAAAAAAGGTGAAAAAATGGCAAAGTGTCAAGGGAGCTAGGCAGAAACCCATGCCTAGGGTCCTGGAGCCCAGGGCGGTTCTAAAGTCTGTGAGAGCCGCTGTGTCCCTGGATGAATTGAGAAAAAGGGTGAAAAAATGGCAAAGTGTCAAGGGAGCTAGGCAGAAACCCATGCCTAGGGTCCTGGAGCCCAGGGGCCGCGGGAAAGTCTGTGGAGTGCCGCTGTGTCCCTGGATGAAATGAGAAAAAAGGTGAAAAAATGGCAAAGTGTCAAGGGAGAAATTCAGAAACTCAGGCCGAGCTGCCTGGAGCCCAGGGGCGGCTGTAAAGTCTGTGGAGTGCCGCTGTGTCCCTGGATGAAATGAGAAAAAAGGTGAAAAAATGGCAAAGTGTCAAGGAGAGAATTCAGAAACTCAGGCCGAGCTGCCTGGAGCCCAGGGGCGGCTGTAAAGTCTGTGGAGTGCCGCTGTGTCCCTGGATGAAATGAGAAAAAAGGTGGAAAAATGGCAAAGTGTCAAGGGAGAAATTCAGAAACTCAGGCCGAGCTGCCTGGAGCCCAGGGGCGGCTGCAAAGTCTGTGGAGTGCCGCTGTGTCCCTGGATGAAATGAGAAAAAGGGTGGAAAAATGGCAAAGTGTCAAGGGAGAAATTCAGAAACTCAGGCCGAGCTGCCTGGAGCCCAGGGGCGGCTGCAAAGTCTGTGGAGTGCCGCTGTGTCCCTGGATGAAATGAGAAAAAAGGTGAAAAAATGGCAAAGTGTCAAGGGAGAAATTCAGAAACCCATGCCTAGGGTCCTGGAGCCCAGGGGCGGCTGTAAAGTCTGTGGAGAGCCGCTGTGTCCCTGGATGAAATGAGAAAAAAGGTGAAAAAATGGCAAAGTGTCAAGGGAGCTAGGCAGAAACCCATGCCTAGGGTCCTGGAGCCCAGGGGCCGCGGGAAAGTCTGTGGAGAGCCGCTGTGTCCCTGGATGAAATGAGAAAAAAGGTGAAAAAATGGCAAAGTGTCAAGGGAGCTAGGCAGAAACCCATGCCTAGGGTCCTGGAGCCCAGGGGCGGTTCTAAAGTCTGTGAGAGCCGCTGTTGCCCTGGATGAAATGAGAAAAAAGGTGAAAAAATGGCAAAGTGTCAAGGGAGCTAGGCAGAAACCCATGCCGAGCTGCCTGGAGCCCAGGGGCGGCTGTAAAGTCTGTGGAGTGCCGCTGTGTCCCTGGATGAAATGAGAAAAAAGGTGAAAAAATGGCAAAGTGTCAAGGGAGAAATTCAGAAACTCAGGCCGAGCTGCCTGGAGCCCAGGGGCCGCGGGAAAGTCTGTGGAGAGCCGCTGTGTCCCTGGATGAAATGAGAAAAAGGGTGGAAAAATGGCAAAGTGTCAAGGGAGCTAGGCAGAAACCCATGCCGAGCTGCCTGGAGCCCAGGGGCGGCTGCAAAGTCTGTGGAGTGCCGCTGTGTCCCTGGATGAAATGAGAAAAAAGGTGAAAAAATGGCAAAGTGTCAAGGGAGAAATTCAGAAACCCATGCCTAGGGTCCTGGAGCCCAGGGGCGGCTGTAAAGTCTGTGGAGAGCCGCTGTGTCCCTGGATGAAATGAGAAAAAGGGTGGAAAAATGGCAAAGTGTCAAGGGAGAAATTCAGAAACTCAGGCCGAGCTGCCTGGAGCCCAGGGGCCGCGGGAAAGTCTGTGGAGAGCCGCTGTGTCCCTGGATGAAATGAGAAAAAAGGTGAAAAAATGGCAAAGTGTCAAGGGAGAAATTCAGAAACTCAGGCCGAGCTGCCTGGAGCCCAGGGGCGGATGCAAAGTCTGTGGAGAGCCGCTGTGTCCCTGGATGAAATGAGAAAAAGGGTGAAAAAGTAACAAAGTGTCAAGGGAGCTAGGCAGAAACCCATGCCTAGGGTCCTGGAGCCCAGGGGCCGCGGGAAAGTCTGTGGAGAGCCGCTGTGTCCCTGGATGAAATGAGAAAAAAGGTGAAAAAATGGCAAAGTGTCAAGGGAGCTAGGCAGAAACCCATGCCTAGGGTCCTGGAGCCCAGGGGCGGTTCTAAAGTCTGTGAGAGCCGCTGTTGCCCTGGATGAAATGAGAAAAAAGGTGAAAAAATGGCAAAGTGTCAAGGGAGCTAGGCAGAAACCCATGCCGAGCTGCCTGGAGCCCAGGGGCGGCTGTAAAGTCTGTGGAGTGCCGCTGTGTCCCTGGATGAAATGAGAAAAAAGGTGAAAAAATGGCAAAGTGTCAAGGGAGAAATTCAGAAACTCAGGCCGAGCTGCCTGGAGCCCAGGGGCCGCGGGAAAGTCTGTGGAGAGCCGCTGTGTCCCTGGATGAAATGAGAAAAAGGGTGGAAAAATGGCAAAGTGTCAAGGGAGCTAGGCAGAAACCCATGCCGAGCTGCCTGGAGCCCAGGGGCGGCTGTAAAGTCTGTGGAGTGCCGCTGTGTCCCTGGATGAAATGAGAAAAAGGGTGAAAAAATGGCAAAGTGTCAAGGGAGAAATTCAGAAACCCAGGCCGAGCTGCCTGGAGCCCAGGGGCGGCTGCAAAGTCTGTGGAGAGCCGCTGTGTCCCTGGATGAAATGAGAAAAAAGGTGAAAAAATGGCAAAGTGTCAAGGGAGAAATTCAGAAACCCAGGCCGAGCTGCCTGGAGCCCAGGGGCGGCTGCAAAGTCTGTGGAGAGCCGCTGTGTCCCTGGATGAAATGAGAAAAAAGGTGAAAAAATGGCAAAGTGTCAAGGGAGCTAGGCAGAAACCCATGCCTAGGGTCCTGGAGCCCAGGGGCGGTTCTAAAGTCTGTGAGAGCCGCTGTGTCCCTGGATGAATTGAGAAAAAGGGTGAAAAAATGGCAAAGTGTCAAGGGAGCTAGGCAGAAACCCATGCCTAGGGTCCTGGAGCCCAGGGGCCGCGGGAAAGTCTGTGGAGTGCCGCTGTGTCCCTGGATGAAATGAGAAAAAAGGTGAAAAAATGGCAAAGTGTCAAGGGAGAAATTCAGAAACTCAGGCCGAGCTGCCTGGAGCCCAGGGGCGGCTGTAAAGTCTGTGGAGTGCCGCTGTGTCCCTGGATGAAATGAGAAAAAAGGTGAAAAAATGGCAAAGTGTCAAGGGAGAAATTCAGAAACTCAGGCCGAGCTGCCTGGAGCCCAGGGGCGGCTGTAAAGTCTGTGGAGTGCCGCTGTGTCCCTGGATGAAATGAGAAAAAAGGTGGAAAAATGGCAAAGTGTCAAGGGAGAAATTCAGAAACTCAGGCCGAGCTGCCTGGAGCCCAGGGGCGGCTGCAAAGTCTGTGGAGTGCCGCTGTGTCCCTGGATGAAATGAGAAAAAGGGTGGAAAAATGGCAAAGTGTCAAGGGAGAAATTCAGAAACTCAGGCCGAGCTGCCTGGAGCCCAGGGGCGGCTGCAAAGTCTGTGGAGTGCCGCTGTGTCCCTGGATGAAATGAGAAAAAAGGTGAAAAAATGGCAAAGTGTCAAGGGAGAAATTCAGAAACCCATGCCTAGGGTCCTGGAGCCCAGGGGCGGCTGTAAAGTCTGTGGAGAGCCGCTGTGTCCCTGGATGAAATGAGAAAAAGGGTGGAAAAATGGCAAAGTGTCAAGGGAGAAATTCAGAAACTCAGGCCGAGCTGCCTGGAGCCCAGGGGCCGCGGGAAAGTCTGTGGAGAGCCGCTGTGTCCCTGGATGAAATGAGAAAAAAGGTGAAAAAATGGCAAAGTGTCAAGGGAGAAATTCAGAAACTCAGGCCGAGCTGCCTGGAGCCCAGGGGCGGATGCAAAGTCTGTGGAGAGCCGCTGTGTCCCTGGATGAAATGAGAAAAAGGGTGAAAAAGTAACAAAGTGTCAAGGGAGCTAGGCAGAAACCCATGCCTAGGGTCCTGGAGCCCAGGGGCCGCGGGAAAGTCTGTGGAGAGCCGCTGTGTCCCTGGATGAAATGAGAAAAAAGGTGAAAAAATGGCAAAGTGTCAAGGGAGCTAGGCAGAAACCCATGCCTAGGGTCCTGGAGCCCAGGGGCGGTTCTAAAGTCTGTGAGAGCCGCTGTTGCCCTGGATGAAATGAGAAAAAAGGTGAAAAAATGGCAAAGTGTCAAGGGAGCTAGGCAGAAACCCATGCCGAGCTGCCTGGAGCCCAGGGGCGGCTGTAAAGTCTGTGGAGTGCCGCTGTGTCCCTGGATGAAATGAGAAAAAAGGTGAAAAAATGGCAAAGTGTCAAGGGAGAAATTCAGAAACTCAGGCCGAGCTGCCTGGAGCCCAGGGGCCGCGGGAAAGTCTGTGGAGAGCCGCTGTGTCCCTGGATGAAATGAGAAAAAGGGTGGAAAAATGGCAAAGTGTCAAGGGAGCTAGGCAGAAACCCATGCCGAGCTGCCTGGAGCCCAGGGGCGGCTGCAAAGTCTGTGGAGTGCCGCTGTGTCCCTGGATGAAATGAGAAAAAAGGTGAAAAAATGGCAAAGTGTCAAGGGAGAAATTCAGAAACCCATGCCTAGGGTCCTGGAGCCCAGGGGCGGCTGTAAAGTCTGTGGAGAGCCGCTGTGTCCCTGGATGAAATGAGAAAAAGGGTGGAAAAATGGCAAAGTGTCAAGGGAGAAATTCAGAAACTCAGGCCGAGCTGCCTGGAGCCCAGGGGCCGCGGGAAAGTCTGTGGAGAGCCGCTGTGTCCCTGGATGAAATGAGAAAAAAGGTGAAAAAATGGCAAAGTGTCAAGGGAGAAATTCAGAAACTCAGGCCGAGCTGCCTGGAGCCCAGGGGCGGATGCAAAGTCTGTGGAGAGCCGCTGTGTCCCTGGATGAAATGAGAAAAAGGGTGAAAAAGTAACAAAGTGTCAAGGGAGCTAGGCAGAAACCCATGCCTAGGGTCCTGGAGCCCAGGGGCCGCGGGAAAGTCTGTGGAGAGCCGCTGTGTCCCTGGATGAAATGAGAAAAAAGGTGAAAAAATGGCAAAGTGTCAAGGGAGCTAGGCAGAAACCCATGCCTAGGGTCCTGGAGCCCAGGGGCGGTTCTAAAGTCTGTGAGAGCCGCTGTTGCCCTGGATGAAATGAGAAAAAAGGTGAAAAAATGGCAAAGTGTCAAGGGAGCTAGGCAGAAACCCATGCCGAGCTGCCTGGAGCCCAGGGGCGGCTGTAAAGTCTGTGGAGTGCCGCTGTGTCCCTGGATGAAATGAGAAAAAAGGTGAAAAAATGGCAAAGTGTCAAGGGAGAAATTCAGAAACTCAGGCCGAGCTGCCTGGAGCCCAGGGGCCGCGGGAAAGTCTGTGGAGAGCCGCTGTGTCCCTGGATGAAATGAGAAAAAGGGTGGAAAAATGGCAAAGTGTCAAGGGAGCTAGGCAGAAACCCATGCCGAGCTGCCTGGAGCCCAGGGGCGGCTGTAAAGTCTGTGGAGTGCCGCTGTGTCCCTGGATGAAATGAGAAAAAGGGTGAAAAAATGGCAAAGTGTCAAGGGAGAAATTCAGAAACCCAGGCCGAGCTGCCTGGAGCCCAGGGGCGGCTGCAAAGTCTGTGGAGAGCCGCTGTGTCCCTGGATGAAATGAGAAAAAAGGTGAAAAAATGGCAAAGTGTCAAGGGAGAAATTCAGAAACCCAGGCCGAGCTGCCTGGAGCCCAGGGGCGGCTGCAAAGTCTGTGGAGAGCCGCTGTGTCCCTGGATGAAATGAGAAAAAAGGTGAAAAAATGGCAAAGTGTCAAGGGAGCTAGGCAGAAACCCATGCCTAGGGTCCTGGAGCCCAGGGGCGGTTCTAAAGTCTGTGAGAGCCGCTGTGTCCCTGGATGAATTGAGAAAAAGGGTGAAAAAATGGCAAAGTGTCAAGGGAGCTAGGCAGAAACCCATGCCTAGGGTCCTGGAGCCCAGGGGCCGCGGGAAAGTCTGTGGAGTGCCGCTGTGTCCCTGGATGAAATGAGAAAAAAGGTGAAAAAATGGCAAAGTGTCAAGGGAGAAATTCAGAAACTCAGGCCGAGCTGCCTGGAGCCCAGGGGCGGCTGTAAAGTCTGTGGAGTGCCGCTGTGTCCCTGGATGAAATGAGAAAAAAGGTGAAAAAATGGCAAAGTGTCAAGGGAGAAATTCAGAAACTCAGGCCGAGCTGCCTGGAGCCCAGGGGCGGCTGTAAAGTCTGTGGAGTGCCGCTGTGTCCCTGGATGAAATGAGAAAAAAGGTGAAAAAATGGCAAAGTGTCAAGGGAGAAATTCAGAAACTCAGGCCGAGCTGCCTGGAGCCCAGGGGCCGCGGGAAAGTCTGTGGAGAGCCGCTGTGTCCCTGGATGAAATGAGAAAAAAGGTGAAAAAATGGCAAAGTGTCAAGGGAGCTAGGCAGAAACCCATGCCTAGGGTCCTGGAGCCCAGGGGCGGTTCTAAAGTCTGTGAGAGCCGCTGTGTCCCTGGATGAATTGAGAAAAAGGGTGAAAAAATGGCAAAGTGTCAAGGGAGCTAGGCAGAAACCCATGCCTAGGGTCCTGGAGCCCAGGGGCCGCGGGAAAGTCTGTGGAGTGCCGCTGTGTCCCTGGATGAAATGAGAAAAAAGGTGAAAAAATGGCAAAGTGTCAAGGGAGAAATTCAGAAACTCAGGCCGAGCTGCCTGGAGCCCAGGGGCGGCTGTAAAGTCTGTGGAGTGCCGCTGTGTCCCTGGATGAAATGAGAAAAAAGGTGGAAAAATGGCAAAGTGTCAAGGGAGAAATTCAGAAACTCAGGCCGAGCTGCCTGGAGCCCAGGGGCGGCTGCAAAGTCTGTGGAGTGCCGCTGTGTCCCTGGATGAAATGAGAAAAAGGGTGGAAAAATGGCAAAGTGTCAAGGGAGAAATTCAGAAACTCAGGCCGAGCTGCCTGGAGCCCAGGGGCGGCTGCAAAGTCTGTGGAGTGCCGCTGTGTCCCTGGATGAAATGAGAAAAAAGGTGAAAAAATGGCAAAGTGTCAAGGGAGAAATTCAGAAACCCATGCCTAGGGTCCTGGAGCCCAGGGGCGGCTGTAAAGTCTGTGGAGAGCCGCTGTGTCCCTGGATGAAATGAGAAAAAGGGTGGAAAAATGGCAAAGTGTCAAGGGAGAAATTCAGAAACTCAGGCCGAGCTGCCTGGAGCCCAGGGGCCGCGGGAAAGTCTGTGGAGAGCCGCTGTGTCCCTGGATGAAATGAGAAAAAAGGTGAAAAAATGGCAAAGTGTCAAGGGAGAAATTCAGAAACTCAGGCCGAGCTGCCTGGAGCCCAGGGGCGGATGCAAAGTCTGTGGAGAGCCGCTGTGTCCCTGGATGAAATGAGAAAAAGGGTGAAAAAGTAACAAAGTGTCAAGGGAGCTAGGCAGAAACCCATGCCTAGGGTCCTGGAGCCCAGGGGCCGCGGGAAAGTCTGTGGAGAGCCGCTGTGTCCCTGGATGAAATGAGAAAAAGGGTGGAAAAATGGCAAAGTGTCAAGGGAGAAATTCAGAAACTCAGGCCGAGCTGCCTGGAGCCCAGGGGCCGCGGGAAAGTCTGTGGAGAGCCGCTGTGTCCCTGGATGAAATGAGAAAAAAGGTGAAAAAATGGCAAAGTGTCAAGGGAGAAATTCAGAAACTCAGGCCGAGCTGCCTGGAGCCCAGGGGCGGATGCAAAGTCTGTGGAGAGCCGCTGTGTCCCTGGATGAAATGAGAAAAAGGGTGAAAAAGTAACAAAGTGTCAAGGGAGCTAGGCAGAAACCCATGCCTAGGGTCCTGGAGCCCAGGGGCCGCGGGAAAGTCTGTGGAGAGCCGCTGTGTCCCTGGATGAAATGAGAAAAAAGGTGAAAAAATGGCAAAGTGTCAAGGGAGCTAGGCAGAAACCCATGCCTAGGGTCCTGGAGCCCAGGGGCGGTTCTAAAGTCTGTGAGAGCCGCTGTTGCCCTGGATGAAATGAGAAAAAAGGTGAAAAAATGGCAAAGTGTCAAGGGAGCTAGGCAGAAACCCATGCCTAGGGTCCTGGAGCCCAGGGGCGGTTCTAAAGTCTGTGAGAGCCGCTGTGTCCCTGGATGAATTGAGAAAAAGGGTGAAAAAATGGCAAAGTGTCAAGGGAGCTAGGCAGAAACCCATGCCTAGGGTCCTGGAGCCCAGGGGCCGCGGGAAAGTCTGTGGAGTGCCGCTGTGTCCCTGGATGAAATGAGAAAAAAGGTGAAAAAATGGCAAAGTGTCAAGGGAGAAATTCAGAAACTCAGGCCGAGCTGCCTGGAGCCCAGGGGCGGCTGTAAAGTCTGTGGAGTGCCGCTGTGTCCCTGGATGAAATGAGAAAAAAGGTGAAAAAATGGCAAAGTGTCAAGGGAGAAATTCAGAAACTCAGGCCGAGCTGCCTGGAGCCCAGGGGCGGCTGTAAAGTCTGTGGAGTGCCGCTGTGTCCCTGGATGAAATGAGAAAAAAGGTGGAAAAATGGCAAAGTGTCAAGGGAGAAATTCAGAAACTCAGGCCGAGCTGCCTGGAGCCCAGGGGCGGCTGCAAAGTCTGTGGAGTGCCGCTGTGTCCCTGGATGAAATGAGAAAAAGGGTGGAAAAATGGCAAAGTGTCAAGGGAGAAATTCAGAAACTCAGGCCGAGCTGCCTGGAGCCCAGGGGCGGCTGCAAAGTCTGTGGAGTGCCGCTGTGTCCCTGGATGAAATGAGAAAAAAGGTGAAAAAATGGCAAAGTGTCAAGGGAGAAATTCAGAAACCCATGCCTAGGGTCCTGGAGCCCAGGGGCGGCTGTAAAGTCTGTGGAGAGCCGCTGTGTCCCTGGATGAAATGAGAAAAAAGGTGAAAAAATGGCAAAGTGTCAAGGGAGCTAGGCAGAAACCCATGCCTAGGGTCCTGGAGCCCAGGGGCCGCGGGAAAGTCTGTGGAGAGCCGCTGTGTCCCTGGATGAAATGAGAAAAAAGGTGAAAAAATGGCAAAGTGTCAAGGGAGCTAGGCAGAAACCCATGCCTAGGGTCCTGGAGCCCAGGGGCGGTTCTAAAGTCTGTGAGAGCCGCTGTTGCCCTGGATGAAATGAGAAAAAAGGTGAAAAAATGGCAAAGTGTCAAGGGAGCTAGGCAGAAACCCATGCCGAGCTGCCTGGAGCCCAGGGGCGGCTGTAAAGTCTGTGGAGTGCCGCTGTGTCCCTGGATGAAATGAGAAAAAAGGTGAAAAAATGGCAAAGTGTCAAGGGAGAAATTCAGAAACTCAGGCCGAGCTGCCTGGAGCCCAGGGGCCGCGGGAAAGTCTGTGGAGAGCCGCTGTGTCCCTGGATGAAATGAGAAAAAGGGTGGAAAAATGGCAAAGTGTCAAGGGAGCTAGGCAGAAACCCATGCCGAGCTGCCTGGAGCCCAGGGGCGGCTGCAAAGTCTGTGGAGTGCCGCTGTGTCCCTGGATGAAATGAGAAAAAAGGTGAAAAAATGGCAAAGTGTCAAGGGAGAAATTCAGAAACCCATGCCTAGGGTCCTGGAGCCCAGGGGCGGCTGTAAAGTCTGTGGAGAGCCGCTGTGTCCCTGGATGAAATGAGAAAAAGGGTGGAAAAATGGCAAAGTGTCAAGGGAGAAATTCAGAAACTCAGGCCGAGCTGCCTGGAGCCCAGGGGCCGCGGGAAAGTCTGTGGAGAGCCGCTGTGTCCCTGGATGAAATGAGAAAAAAGGTGAAAAAATGGCAAAGTGTCAAGGGAGAAATTCAGAAACTCAAACTCAGGCCGAGCTGCCTGGAGCCCAGGGGCGGATGCAAAGTCTGTGGAGAGCCGCTGTGTCCCTGGATGAAATGAGAAAAAGGGTGAAAAAAGTAACAAAGTGTCAAGGGAGCTAGGCAGAAACCCATGCCTAGGGTCCTGGAGCCCAGGGGCCGCGGGAAAGTCTGTGGAGAGCCGCTGTGTCCCTGGATGAAATGAGAAAAAAGGTGAAAAAATGGCAAAGTGTCAAGGGAGCTAGGCAGAAACCCATGCCTAGGGTCCTGGAGCCCAGGGGCGGTTCTAAAGTCTGTGAGAGCCGCTGTTGCCCTGGATGAAATGAGAAAAAAGGTGAAAAAATGGCAAAGTGTCAAGGGAGCTAGGCAGAAACCCATGCCGAGCTGCCTGGAGCCCAGGGGCGGCTGTAAAGTCTGTGGAGTGCCGCTGTGTCCCTGGATGAAATGAGAAAAAAGGTGAAAAAATGGCAAAGTGTCAAGGGAGAAATTCAGAAACTCAGGCCGAGCTGCCTGGAGCCCAGGGGCCGCGGGGAAAGTCTGTGGAGAGCCGCTGTGTCCCTGGATGAAATGAGAAAAAGGGTGGAAAAATGGCAAAGTGTCAAGGGAGCTAGGCAGAAACCCATGCCGAGCTGCCTGGAGCCCAGGGGCGGCTGTAAAGTCTGTGGAGTGCCGCTGTGTCCCTGGATGAAATGAGAAAAAGGGTGAAAAATGGCAAAGTGTCAAGGGAGAAATTCAGAAACCCAGGCCGAGCTGCCTGGAGCCCAGGGGCGGCTGCAAAGTCTGTGGAGAGCCGCTGTGTCCCTGGATGAAATGAGAAAAAGGTGAAAAAATGGCAAAGTGTCAAGGGAGAAATTCAGAAACCCAGGCCGAGCTGCCTGGAGCCCAGGGGCGGCTGCAAAGTCTGTGGAGAGCCGCTGTGTCCCTGGATGAAATGAGAAAAAAGGTGAAAAAATGGCAAAGTGTCAAGGGAGCTAGGCAGAAACCCATGCCTAGGGTCCTGGAGCCCAGGGGCGGTTCTAAAGTCTGTGAGAGCCGCTGTGTCCCTGGATGAATTGAGAAAAAGGGTGAAAAAATGGCAAAGTGTCAAGGGAGCTAGGCAGAAACCCATGCCTAGGGTCCTGGAGCCCAGGGGCCGCGGGAAAGTCTGTGGAGTGCCGCTGTGTCCCTGGATGAAATGAGAAAAAAGGTGAAAAAATGGCAAAGTGTCAAGGGAGAAATTCAGAAACTCAGGCCGAGCTGCCTGGAGCCCAGGGGCGGCTGTAAAGTCTGTGGAGTGCCGCTGTGTCCCTGGATGAAATGAGAAAAAAGGTGAAAAAATGGCAAAGTGTCAAGGGAGAAATTCAGAAACTCAGGCCGAGCTGCCTGGAGCCCAGGGGCGGCTGTAAAGTCTGTGGAGTGCCGCTGTGTCCCTGGATGAAATGAGAAAAAAGGTGGAAAAATGGCAAAGTGTCAAGGGAGAAATTCAGAAACTCAGGCCGAGCTGCCTGGAGCCCAGGGCGGCTGCAAAGTCTGTGGAGTGCCGCTGTGTCCCTGGATGAAATGAGAAAAAGGGTGGAAAAATGGCAAAGTGTCAAGGGAGAAATTCAGAAACTCAGGCCGAGCTGCCTGGAGCCCAGGGGCGGCTGCAAAGTCTGTGGAGTGCCGCTGTGTCCCTGGATGAAATGAGAAAAAAGGTGAAAAAATGGCAAAGTGTCAAGGGAGAAATTCAGAAACCCATGCCTAGGGTCCTGGAGCCCAGGGGCGGCTGTAAAGTCTGTGGAGAGCCGCTGTGTCCCTGGATGAAATGAGAAAAAGGGTGGAAAAATGGCAAAGTGTCAAGGGAGAAATTCAGAAACTCAGGCCGAGCTGCCTGGAGCCCAGGGGCCGCGGGAAAGTCTGTGGAGAGCCGCTGTGTCCCTGGATGAAATGAGAAAAAAGGTGAAAAAATGGCAAAGTGTCAAGGGAGAAATTCAGAAACTCAGGCCGAGCTGCCTGGAGCCCAGGGGCGGATGCAAAGTCTGTGGAGAGCCGCTGTGTCCCTGGATGAAATGAGAAAAAGGGTGAAAAAGTAACAAAGTGTCAAGGGAGCTAGGCAGAAACCCATGCCTAGGGTCCTGGAGCCCAGGGGCCGCGGGAAAGTCTGTGGAGAGCCGCTGTGTCCCTGGATGAAATGAGAAAAAAGGTGAAAAAATGGCAAAGTGTCAAGGGAGCTAGGCAGAAACCCATGCCTAGGGTCCTGGAGCCCAGGGGCGGTTCTAAAGTCTGTGAGAGCCGCTGTTGCCCTGGATGAAATGAGAAAAAAGGTGAAAAAATGGCAAAGTGTCAAGGGAGCTAGGCAGAAACCCATGCCGAGCTGCCTGGAGCCCAGGGGCGGCTGTAAAGTCTGTGGAGTGCCGCTGTGTCCCTGGATGAAATGAGAAAAAAGGTGAAAAAATGGCAAAGTGTCAAGGGAGAAATTCAGAAACTCAGGCCGAGCTGCCTGGAGCCCAGGGGCCGCGGGAAAGTCTGTGGAGAGCCGCTGTGTCCCTGGATGAAATGAGAAAAAGGGTGGAAAAATGGCAAAGTGTCAAGGGAGCTAGGCAGAAACCCATGCCGAGCTGCCTGGAGCCCAGGGGCGGCTGCAAAGTCTGTGGAGTGCCGCTGTGTCCCTGGATGAAATGAGAAAAAAGGTGAAAAAATGGCAAAGTGTCAAGGGAGAAATTCAGAAACCCATGCCTAGGGTCCTGGAGCCCAGGGGCGGCTGTAAAGTCTGTGGAGAGCCGCTGTGTCCCTGGATGAAATGAGAAAAAGGGTGGAAAAATGGCAAAGTGTCAAGGGAGAAATTCAGAAACTCAGGCCGAGCTGCCTGGAGCCCAGGGGCCGCGGGAAAGTCTGTGGAGAGCCGCTGTGTCCCTGGATGAAATGAGAAAAAAGGTGAAAAAATGGCAAAGTGTCAAGGGAGAAATTCAGAAACTCAGGCCGAGCTGCCTGGAGCCCAGGGGCGGATGCAAAGTCTGTGGAGAGCCGCTGTGTCCCTGGATGAAATGAGAAAAAGGGTGAAAGTGTCAAGGGAGCTAGGCAGAAACCCATGCCTAGGGTCCTGGAGCCCAGGGGGCCGCGGAAAGTCTGTGGAGAGCCGCTGTGTCCCTGGATGAAATGAGAAAAAAGGTGAAAAAATGGCAAAGTGTCAAGGGAGCTAGCAGAAACCCATGCCTAGGGTCCTGGAGCCCAGGGGCGGTTTCTAAAGTCTGTGAGAGCCGCTGTTGCCCTGGATGAAATGAGAAAAAAGGTGAAAAAATGGCAAAGTGTCAAGGGAGCAAGCAGAAACCCATGCCGAGCTGCCTGGAGCCCAGGGGCGGCTGTAAAGTCTGTGGAGTGCCGCTGTGTCCCTGGATGAAATGAGAAAAAAGGTGAAAAAATGGCAAAGTGTCAAGGGAGAAATTCAGAAACTCAGGCCGAGCTGCCTGGAGCCAGGGGCCGCGGGAAAGTCTGTGGAGAGCCGCTGTGTCCCCTGGATGAAATGAGAAAAAGGGTGGAAAAATGGCAAAGTGTCAAGGGAGCTAGGCAGAAACCCATGCCGAGCTGCCTGGAGCCCAGGGGCGGCTGTAAAGTCTGTGAGTGCCGCTGTGTCCCTGGATGAAATGAGAAAAAGGGTGAAAAAATGGCAAAGTGTCAAGGGAGAAATTCAGAAACCCAGGCCGAGCTGCCTGGAGCCCAGGGGCGGCTGCAAAGTCTGTGGAGAGCCGCTGTGTCCCTGGATGAAATTGAGAAAAAAGGTGAAAAAATGGCAAAGTGTCAAGGGAGAAATTCAGAAACCCAGGCCGAGCTGCCTGGAGCCCAGGGGCGGCTGGCAAAGTCTGTGGAGAGCCGCTGTGTCCCTGGATGAAATGAGAAAAAAGGTGAAAAAATGGCAAAGTGTCAAGGGAGCTAGGCAGAAACCCATGCCTAGGGTCCTGGAGCCCAGGGGCGGTTCTAAAGTCTGTGAGAGCCGCTGTGTCCCTGGATGAATTGAGAAAAAGGGTGAAAAAATGGCAAAGTGTCAGGAGCTAGGCAGAACCCATGCTAGGGTCCTGGAGCCCAGGGGCCGCGGAAAGTCTGTGGAGTGCCGCTGTGTCCCTGGATGAAATTGAGAAAAAAGGTGAAAAAATGGCAAAGTGTCAAGGGAGAAATTCAGAAACTCAGGCCCGAGCTGCCTGGAGCCCAGGGGCGGCTGTAAGTCTGTGGAGTGCCGCTGTGTCCCAGGATGAAATGAGAAAAAAGGTGAAAAAATGGCAAAAGTGTCAAGGGAGAAATTCAGAACTCAGGCCGAGCTGCCTGGAGCCCAGGGGCGGCTGTAAAGTCTGTGGAGTGCCGCTGTGTCCCTGGATGAAATGAGAAAAAAGGTGAAAAAATGGCAAAGTGCAAGGGAGAAATTCAGAAACTCAGGCCGAGCTGCCTGGAGCCCAGGGGCCGCGGGAAAGTCTGTGGAGAGCCGCTGTTGTCCCTGGATGAAATGAGAAAAAAGGTGAAAAAATGGCAAAGTGTCAAGGGAGCTAGGCAGAAACCCATGCCTAGGGTCCTGGAGCCCAGGGGCGGTTCTAAAGTCTGTGAGAGCCGCTGTGTCCCTGGATGAATTGAGAAAAAGGGTGAAAAAATGGCAAAGTGTCAAGGGAGCTAGGCAGAAACCCATGCCTAGGTCCTGGAGCCCAGGGGCCGCGGGAAAGTCTGTGGAGTGCCGCTGTGTCCCTGGATGAAATGAGAAAAAAAGGTGAAAAAATGGCAAAGTGTCAAGGGAGAAATTCAGAAACTCAGGCCGAGCTGCCTGGAGCCCAGGGGCGGCTGTAAAGTCTGTTGGAGTGCCGCTGTGTCCCTGGATGAAATGAGAAAAAAGGTGGAAAAATGGCAAAGTGTCAAGGAGAAATTCAGAAACTCAGGCCGAGCTGCCTGGAGCCCAGGGGCGGCTGCAAAGTCTGTGGAGTGCCGCTGTGTCCCTGGATGAAATGAGAAAAAGGGTGTGAAAAATGGCAAAAGTGTCAAGGGAGAAATTCAGAAACTCAGGCCGAGCTGCCTGGGAGCCCAGGGGCGGCTGCAAAGTCTGTGGAGTGCCGCTGTGTCCCTGGATGAAATGAGAAAAAAGGTGAAAAAATGGCAAAGTGTCAAGGGAGAAATTCAGAAACCCATGCCTAGGGTCCTGGAGCCCAGGGGCGGCTGTAAAGTCTGTGGAGAGCCGCTGTGTCCCTGGATGAAATGAGAAAAAGGGTGGAAAAATGGCAAAGTGTCAAGGGAGAAATTCAGAAACTCAGCCGAGCTGCCTGGAGCCCAGGGCCGCGGGAAAGTCTGTGGAGAGCCGCTGTGTCCCTGGATGAAATGAGAAAAAAGGTGAAAAAATGGCAAAGTGTCAAGGGAGAAATTCAGAAACTCAGGCCGAGCTGCCTGGAGCCCAGGGGCGGATGCAAAGTCTGTGGAGAGCCGCTGTGTCCCTGGATGAAATGAGAAAAAGGGTGAAAAAGTAACAAAAGTGTCAAGGGAGCTAGGCAGAAACCCATGCCTAGGGTCCTGGAGCCCAGGGGCCGCGGGAAAGTCTGTGGAGAGCCGCTGTGTCCCCTGGATGAAATGAGAAAAGGTGGAAAAATGGCAAAGTGTCAAGGGAGAAATTCAGAAACTCAGGCCGAGCTGCCTGGAGCCCAGGGGCCGCGGGAAAGTCTGTGGGAGAGCCGCTGTGTCCCTGGATGAAATGAGAAAAAAGGTGAAAAAATGGCAAAGTGTCAAGGGAGAAATTCAGAAACTCAGGCCGAGCTGCCTGGAGCCCAGGGGCGGATGCAAAGTCTGTG
>NW_026559811.1:30000-32500 GCF_027744805.1 Dunckerocampus dactyliophorus | reverse complement strand
TTTTTTATTTTCTTTGGAGTGGGCCACCCGGAGGTGGAGAGCGACCCGCAGACGAAGCACGGCCAGGGGCCGCCGGATGCCGCCCATGGCGGGCGCTCCCACTCCTCTGACACCTGCGAAGCAGCAAAGTGCTCCTTTTCGATTCCTTCCGCCACCCGGAGGTGGAGCGCGGACCCAGCCACCGCGCCGGAGCGAGCAGCAGCCTCGCTCCGAGTGTGCGCCCGCAGACGAAGCACGGCCAGAGGCCGCCGGATGCCGCCCATGGCGGGCGCACACACTTTTCTGACACCTACGAAGCACCCAAGTGCTGCTTTTTGGGATTCGCCACCCGGAGGTGGAGCGCGGACAAAGCCACCGCGCCTAGTGTGCACCCGCAGACGAAGCACGGCCAGAGGCCGCCGGATGCCGCCCATGGCGGGCGCACACACTCTTCTGACACCTTCGTAGCACCAAAGTGCTGCTTTTTGGGATTCGCCACCCGGAGGTGGAGCGCGGACAAAGCTACCGCGCCGGAGCGAGCAGGAGCCTCGCTCCGAGTGTGCACCCGCAGACGAAGCACGGCCAGAGGCCGCCGGATGCCGCCCATGGCGAGCGCACACACTTTGCGGACACCTCGGATTGGCCACCCGGAGGTGGAGAGCGACCCGCAGACGAAGCACGGCCAGGGGCCGCCGGATGCCGCCCATGGCGGGCGCTCTCGCTCCTCGGACAGCTCCATCGGCGCAGCATGGCGCTCGCGGTCGTCATTACCCGCTGGCGAGGCGCGGCCAGGGCCGCCAGGCGTCGCCTATCGCGTGCGCAAACTCCCAGCAAGCACCAACGTGCTCCTTTGGATGTTGTCATCCGGAGGTGATAGCGCGGCCCGGGCCGCCTGACGCGGCCCATCGCGGGCGCTCCTCGTCGGACACCTGCGTCACACAGCCTGGGTGCCAGCTGTGGAGTGACACTTGGAGAAAAAGAAGCACAAGTCACTCATATAAAAGTTCCCGTTCCCTTTTGTTTGTGTCACGCTTGGAAATGCTTGAGAGGTGACACTTTGTCAAATTTGCAGCTGGTGTCTCATCATCATCATCACCGCTGCTCATCAGCCTTCCTTGGATGCCTGCCATGCACGCGGCCCAACGGGGCACTCAGATGGGGTGGGCAGCCCGGACCGCCTTGCGCGGCCCAACACGGGCGCCCAGGGGGACGCGGAAACCCGTTTTAGAAAATAACCTCCAGGGGTTTTCCAAGAGCGGCACAGCCCCAGCTCACGTCCGTGTTTCAGTGCGTCAAAAGCGGATTCAAAAGTGTGCTTTTCTCGGTACTTCCCCTGGAGGTCAGTGTTTCTAAAAACTGGGTTTCCGAAATCGTGCTGGAGGTGTTTTGGTCAACCAGGAAAAATGGCATTTACGGGAGAGGGTAAAGTATACCCCCCCCCCCCCTCTCGGCTGATTTACCCTCTCCCGTAAACGCGTTTTTTCCTGGTCGACCAAAACACTCATTGACTCCCATTCATTTGACACTTTGTCATTTTTTCAGCACTTTTTTCGCGCATTGGGTACTCCGCCCATTGACTCCCATTCATTGACACTTTGTCGTTTTTCCAGACCTTTTTTCACGCATTGGGTACTCCGCCCATTCACTCCCATTCATTTGACACTTTGTCGTTTTTTCAGCACTTTTTTCGCGCATTGGGTACTCCGCCCCATTCACTCCCATTCATTTCACACTTAGAAAAATCATCCGAGCGGCTCTCCACGCATTTTATAGCCGCTTTGGGGCTCCAGCCGCCTCGGCCTTCATTTCTGACTAGGCTCGTGTGGACTTTGTCGTTTTTTCAGCACTTTTTCGCGCATTGGGTACTCCGCCCCATTCACTCCCATTCATTTCACACTTTGAAAAATCATCCGAGCGGCTCTCCACGCGTTTTATAGCCGCTTTGGGGCTCCAGCCGCCTCGGACTGCATTTCTGACTAGGCTCGTGTGGACTTTGTCGTTTTTTCAGCACTTTTTTTACACATTGGGTACTCTGCCCCATTCACTCCCATTCATTTGACACTTTGAAAAATCATCCGAGCGGCTCTCCACGCGTTTTATAGCCGCTTTGGGGCTCCAGCCGCCTCGGACTGCATTTCTGACTAGGCTCGTGTGGACTTTGTCGTTTTTTCAGCACTTTTTTTACACATTGGGTACTCTGCCCCATTCACTCCCATTCATTTGACACTTTGAAAAATCATCCGAGCGGCTCTCCACGCGTTTTATAGCCGCTTTCAGACTCCTGCCGCCTCGCCTGCACTTCCGCCTCGGTCCGTTAGGATTTAGGCCTTTTTTCAGCACTTTTTCTCCGTTCCTCCGGGGCGACAGCGGCTCTCCACGCATTTTATAGCCGTTTTCAGACTCCTGCCGCCTCGCCTGCACTTCCGCCTCGGTCCGTTAGGATTTAGGCCTTTTTTCAGCACTTTTTCTCCGTTCCTCCGGGGCGACAGCGGCTCTCCACGCATTTTATAGCCGTTTTCAG
>NW_026559811.1:15000-17500 GCF_027744805.1 Dunckerocampus dactyliophorus | reverse complement strand
CTTTGTCATTTTTTCAGCACTTTTTTCGCGCATTGGGTACTCCGCCCATTGACTCCCATTCATTTGACACTTTGTCGTTTTTCCAGACCTTTTTTCACGCATTGGGTACTCCGCCCATTCACTCCCATTCATTTGACACTTTGTCGTTTTTTCAGCACTTTTTTCGCGCATTGGGTACTCCGCCCCATTCACTCCCATTCATTTCACACTTAGAAAAATCATCCGAGCGGCTCTCCACGCATTTTATAGCCGCTTTGGGGCTCCAGCCGCCTCGGCCTTCATTTCTGACTAGGCTCGTGTGGACTTTGTCGTTTTTTCAGCACTTTTTTCGCGCATTGGGTACTCCGCCCCATTCACTCCCATTCATTTCACACTTTGAAAAATCATCCGAGCGGCTCTCCACGCGTTTTATAGCCGCTTTGGGGCTCCAGCCGCCTCGGACTGCATTTCTGACTAGGCTCGTGTGGACTTTGTCGTTTTTTCAGCACTTTTTTTACACATTGGGTACTCTGCCCCATTCACTCCCATTCATTTGACACTTTGAAAAATCATCCGAGCGGCTCTCCACGCGTTTTATAGCCGCTTTGGGGCTCCAGCCGCCTCGGACTGCATTTCTGACTAGGCTCGTGTGGACTTTGTCGTTTTTTCAGCACTTTTTTTACACATTGGGTACTCTGCCCCATTCACTCCCATTCATTTGACACTTTGAAAAATCATCCGAGCGGCTCTCCACGCGTTTTATAGCCGCTTTCAGACTCCTGCCGCCTCGCCTGCACTTCCGCCTCGGTCCGTTAGGATTTAGGCCTTTTTTCAGCACTTTTTCTCCGTTCCTCCGGGGCGACAGCGGCTCTCCACGCATTTTATAGCCGTTTTCAGACTCCTGCCGCCTCGCCTGCACTTCCGCCTCGGTCCGTTAGGATTTAGGCCTTTTTTCAGCACTTTTTCTCCGTTCCTCCGGGGCGACAGCGGCTCTCCACGCATTTTATAGCCGTTTTCAGACTCCTGCCGCCTCGCCTGCACTTCCGCCTCGGTCCGTTAGGATTTAGGCCTTTTTTCAGCACTTTTTCTCCGTTCCTCCGGGGCGACAGCGGCTCTCCACGCATTTTATAGCCGTTTTCAGACTCCTGCCGCCTCGCCTGCACTTCCGCCTCGGTCCGTTAGGATTTAGGCCTTTTTTCAGCACTTTTTCTCCGTTTCTCCGGGGCGACAGCGGCTCTCCACGCATTTTATAGCCGTTTTCAGACTCCTGCCGCCTCGCCTGCACTTCCGCCTAGGTCCGTTAGGATTTAGGCCTTTTTTCAGCACTTTTTCTCCGTTTCTCCGGGGCGACAGCGGCTCTCCACGCTTTTTATAGCGGTTTTCAGACTCCTGCCGCCTCGCCTGCACTTCCGCCTAGGTCCGTTAGGATTTAGGCCTTTTTTCAGCACTTTTTCTCCGTTCCTCCGGGGCGACAGCGGCTCTCCACGCTTTTTATAGCCGCTTTGGGGCTTTAGCCGCCTCGGCCTGCATTTCTGACTAGGCTCGTGTGGACTTTTTCAGCACTTTTTTTGTGCATTGGGTACTCTCGCCCATTGACTCCCATTCATTTGACACTTTGTCATATTTTCAGCACTTTTTTGGCGCATTGGGTACTCTCGCCCATTGACTCCCATTCATTTGACACTTTGTCATATTTTCAGCACTTTTTTGGCGCATTGGGTACTCTCGCCCATTGACTTCAATGCATTTACTGCAACTCCTGCCTGTGTCCGCCAGAGGGCGTCTGGCTTAACAGCGGCTCTCCACGCTATTTCTATCCGCTTTGAGGCTCCAGGCAGCTCGGCCTGGGTTTCTGAATTTCTCCCTTGACACTTTGTTACTTTTTCACCTTTTTTCTCATTTCATCCAGGGACACAGCGGCTCTCCACAGACTTTCCCGCGGCCCCTGGGCTCCAGGACCCTAGGCATGGGTTTCTGCCTAGCTCCCTTGACACTTTGCCATTTTTTCACCTTTTTTCTCATTTCATCCAGGGACACAGCGGCTCTCCACAGACTTTCCCGCGGCCCCTGGGCTCCAGGACCCTAGGCATGGGTTTCTGCCTAGCTCCCTTGACACTTTGCCATTTTTTCACCCTTTTTCTCATTTCATCCAGGGGCACAGCGGCTCTCCACAGACTTTCCCGCGGCCCCTGGGCTCCAGGACCCTAGGCATGGGTTTCTGCCTAGCTCCCTTGACACTTTGCCATTTTTTCACCTTTTTTCTCATTTCATCCAGGGACACAGCGGCTCTCCACAGACTTTCCCGCGGCCCCTGGGCTCCAGGACCCTAGGCATGGGTTTCTGCCTAGCTCCCTTGACACTTTGCCATTTTTTCACCCTTTTTCTCATTTCATCCAGGGCAACAGCGGCTTTCCACAGACTTTGCAGCCGCCCCTGGGCTCCAGGACCCTAGGCATGGGTTTCTGCCTAGCTCCCTTGACACTTTGCCATTTTTTCACCCTTTTTCTCAATTCATCCAGGG
>NW_026559811.1:0-2500 GCF_027744805.1 Dunckerocampus dactyliophorus | reverse complement strand
GCCGAACCGGCGCGGCGCCGATGGAGGACAACTGGGTCAGACGGGTCGTCTCGATCTCGCTACCGATAGGTCGGGCAGAGTGCGACACGCGTGTGACGAGGGGACGGCGAACCGCTGCCTCGGCAATCATCGGCTTCACGGGTGCCATGTGCACTTGCCCATTGAGGCCAACCCGCAGGCTGGAGGAGCCGTCCGCCCGAACACCGGCACCACGGCCGGCCGGCGGGGGCCCTCCAAAGGCGGGTCTGGTTTACCGCTAGGTCAGTGGGGGCTCAGGGGGTTGGGGTGCGTGCGAGCGCGGCCGGGTGGGGGGCAATGGCCCCCCGGGTGGCCGCGCCGGAGGTGTCACTCGCCTCCAGTGAGCACTCGGCTCCTCTCTGTCGGACACCCGGAGGTGAAGCGCGGGCCCTGCTACCGCGCCGGAGGTCCCACTGGCCTCCAATGAGCACACTCGGCTCCTCTTTGTCGGACACCCGGAGGTGAGGCGCGGGCCCCTCTTACCCGCGCCGGAGCCTCAGCTTGCCTTCCAGTGAGCTGGGCTCCTTTTTTATTTTCTTTGGAGTGGGCCACCCGGAGGTGGAGAGCGACCCGCAGACGAAGCACGGCCAGGGGCCGCCGGATGCCGCCCATGGCGGGCGCTCCCACTCCTCTGACACCTGCGAAGCAGCAAAGTGCTCCTTTTCGATTCCTTCCGCCACCCGGAGGTGGAGCGCGGACCCAGCCACCGCGCCGGAGCGAGCAGCAGCCTCGCTCCGAGTGTGCGCCCGCAGACGAAGCACGGCCAGAGGCCGCCGGATGCCGCCCATGGCGGGCGCACACACTTTTCTGACACCTACGAAGCACCCAAGTGCTGCTTTTTGGGATTCGCCACCCGGAGGTGGAGCGCGGACAAAGCCACCGCGCCTAGTGTGCACCCGCAGACGAAGCACGGCCAGAGGCCGCCGGATGCCGCCCATGGCGGGCGCACACACTCTTCTGACACCTTCGTAGCACCAAAGTGCTGCTTTTTGGGATTCGCCACCCGGAGGTGGAGCGCGGACAAAGCTACCGCGCCGGAGCGAGCAGGAGCCTCGCTCCGAGTGTGCACCCGCAGACGAAGCACGGCCAGAGGCCGCCGGATGCCGCCCATGGCGAGCGCACACACTTTGCGGACACCTCGGATTGGCCACCCGGAGGTGGAGAGCGACCCGCAGACGAAGCACGGCCAGGGGCCGCCGGATGCCGCCCATGGCGGGCGCTCTCGCTCCTCGGACAGCTCCATCGGCGCAGCATGGCGCTCGCGGTCGTCATTACCCGCTGGCGAGGCGCGGCCAGGGCCGCCAGGCGTCGCCTATCGCGTGCGCAAACTCCCAGCAAGCACCAACGTGCTCCTTTGGATGTTGTCATCCGGAGGTGATAGCGCGGCCCGGGCCGCCTGACGCGGCCCATCGCGGGCGCTCCTCGTCGGACACCTGCGTCACACAGCCTGGGTGCCAGCTGTGGAGTGACACTTGGAGAAAAAGAAGCACAAGTCACTCATATAAAAGTTCCCGTTCCCTTTTGTTTGTGTCACGCTTGGAAATGCTTGAGAGGTGACACTTTGTCAAATTTGCAGCTGGTGTCTCATCATCATCATCACCGCTGCTCATCAGCCTTCCTTGGATGCCTGCCATGCACGCGGCCCAACGGGGCACTCAGATGGGGTGGGCAGCCCGGACCGCCTTGCGCGGCCCAACACGGGCGCCCAGGGGGACGCGGAAACCCGTTTTAGAAAATAACCTCCAGGGGTTTTCCAAGAGCGGCACAGCCCCAGCTCACGTCCGTGTTTCAGTGCGTCAAAAGCGGATTCAAAAGTGTGCTTTTCTCGGTACTTCCCCTGGAGGTCAGTGTTTCTAAAAACTGGGTTTCCGAAATCGTGCTGGAGGTGTTTTGGTCAACCAGGAAAAATGGCATTTACGGGAGAGGGTAAAGTATACCCCCCCCCCCCCCTCTCGGCTGATTTACCCTCTCCCGTAAACGCGTTTTTTCCTGGTCGACCAAAACACTCATTGACTCCCATTCATTTGACACTTTGTCATTTTTTCAGCACTTTTTTCGCGCATTGGGTACTCCGCCCATTGACTCCCATTCATTTGACACTTTGTCGTTTTTCCAGACCTTTTTTCACGCATTGGGTACTCCGCCCATTCACTCCCATTCATTTGACACTTTGTCGTTTTTTCAGCACTTTTTTCGCGCATTGGGTACTCCGCCCCATTCACTCCCATTCATTTCACACTTAGAAAAATCATCCGAGCGGCTCTCCACGCATTTTATAGCCGCTTTGGGGCTCCAGCCGCCTCGGCCTTCATTTCTGACTAGGCTCGTGTGGACTTTGTCGTTTTTTCAGCACTTTTTTCGCGCATTGGGTACTCCGCCCCATTCACTCCCATTCATTTCACACTTTGAAAAATCATCCGAGCGGCTCTCCACGCGTTTTATAGCCGCTTTGGGGCTCCAGCCGCCTCGGACTGCATTTCTG
>NW_026559810.1:17500-25000 GCF_027744805.1 Dunckerocampus dactyliophorus | reverse complement strand
CGGGTGCCATGTGCACTTGCCCATTGAGGCCAACCCGCAGGCTGGAGGAGCCGTCCGCCCGAACACCGGCACCACGGCCGGCCGGCGGGGGCCCTCCAAAGGCGGGTCTGGTTTACCGCTAGGTCAGTGGGGGCTCAGGGGGTTGGGGTGCGTGCGAGCGCGGCCGGGTGGGGGGCAATGGCCCCCCGGGTGGCCGCGCCGGAGGTGTCACTCGCCTCCAGTGAGCACTCGGCTCCTCTCTGTCGGACACCCGGAGGTGAAGCGCGGGCCCTGCTACCGCGCCGGAGGTCCCACTGGCCTCCAATGAGCACACTCGGCTCCTCTTTGTCGGACACCCGGAGGTGAGGCGCGGGCCCCTCTTACCCGCGCCGGAGCCTCAGCTTGCCTTCCAGTGAGCTGGGCTCCTTTTTTATTTTCTTTGGAGTGGGCCACCCGGAGGTGGAGAGCGACCCGCAGACGAAGCACGGCCAGGGGCCGCCGGATGCCGCCCATGGCGGGCGCTCCCACTCCTCTGACACCTGCGAAGCAGCAAAGTGCTCCTTTTCGATTCCTTCCGCCACCCGGAGGTGGAGCGCGGACCCAGCCACCGCGCCGGAGCGAGCAGCAGCCTCGCTCCGAGTGTGCGCCCGCAGACGAAGCACGGCCAGAGGCCGCCGGATGCCGCCCATGGCGGGCGCACACACTTTTCTGACACCTACGAAGCACCAAAGTGCTGCTTTTTGGGATTCGCCACCCGGAGGTGGAGCGCGGACAAAGCCACCGCGCCTAGTGTGCACCCGCAGACGAAGCACGGCCAGAGGCCGCCGGATGCCGCCCATGGCGGGCGCACACACTCTTCTGACACCTTCGTAGCACCAAAGTGCTGCTTTTTGGGATTCGCCACCCGGAGGTGGAGCGCGGACAAAGCTACCGCGCCGGAGCGAGCAGGAGCCTCGCTCCGAGTGTGCACCCGCAGACGAAGCACGGCCAGAGGCCGCCGGATGCCGCCCATGGCGAGCGCACACACTTTTCGGACACCTCGGATTGGCCACCCGGAGGTGGAGAGCGACCCGCAGACGAAGCACGGCCAGGGGCCGCCGGATGCCGCCCATGGCGGGCGCTCTCGCTCCTCGGACAGCTCCATCGGCGCAGCATGGCGCTCGCGGTCGTCATTACCCGCTGGCGAGGCGCGGCCAGGGCCGCCAGGCGTCGCCTATCGCGTGCGCAAACTCCCAGCAAGCACCAACGTGCTCCTTTGGATGTTGTCATCCGGAGGTGATAGCGCGGCCCGGGCCGCCTGACGCGGCCCATCGCGGGCGCTCCTCGTCGGACACCTGCGTCACACAGCCTGGGTGCCAGCTGTGGAGTGACACTTGGAGAAAAAGAAGCACAAGTCACTCATATCAAAGTTCCCGTTCCCTTTTGTTTGTGTCACGCTTGGAAATGCTTGAGAGGTGACACTTTGTCAAAATTGCAGCTGGTGTCTCATCATCATCATCACCGCTGCTCATCAGCCTTCCTTGGATGCCTGCCATGCACGCGGCCCAACGGGGCACTCAGATGGGGCGGGCAGCCCGGACCGCCTTGCGCGGCCCAACACGGGCGCCCGGGGGGACGCGGAAACCCGTTTTAGAAAATAACCTCCAGGGGTTTTCCAAGAGCGGCACGGCCCCAGCTCACGTCCGTGTTTCAGTGCGTCAAAAGCGGATTCAAAAGTGTGCTTTTCTCGGTACTTCCCCTGGAGGTCAGTGTTTCTAAAAACTGGGTTTCCGAAATCGTGCTGGAGGTGTTTTGGTCAACCAGGAAAAATGGCATTTACGGGAGAGGGTAAAGTATACCCCCCCCCCCCCTCTCGGCTGATTTACCCTCTCCCGTAAACGCGTTTTTTCCTGGTCGACCAAAACACTCATTGACTCCCATTCATTTGACACTTTGTCATTTTTTCAGCACTTTTTTCGCGCATTGGGTACTCCGCCCATTGACTCCCATTCATTTGACACTTTGTCGTTTTTCCAGACCTTTTTTCACGCATTGGGTACTCCGCCCATTCACTCCCATTCATTTGACACTTTGTCGTTTTTTCAGCACTTTTTTCGCGCATTGGGTACTCCGCCCCATTCACTCCCATTCATTTCACACTTAGAAAAATCATCCGAGCGGCTCTCCACGCATTTTATAGCCGCTTTGGGGCTCCAGCCGCCTCGGCCTTCATTTCTGACTAGGCTCGTGTGGACTTTGTCGTTTTTTCAGCACTTTTTTTGCGCATTGGGTACTCCGCCCCATTCACTCCCATTCATTTGACACTTTGTCGTTTTTTCAGCACTTTTTTTACACATTGGGTACTCTGCCCCATTCACTCCCATTCATTTGACACTTTGTCGTTTTTTCAGCACTTTTTTGGCGCATTGGGTACTCCGCCCCATTCACTCCCATTCATTTGACACTTTGAAAAATCATCCGAGCGGCTCTCCACGCGTTTTATAGCCGCTTTGGGGCTCCAGCCGCCTCGGACTGCATTTCTGACTAGGCTCGTGTGGACTTTGTCGTTTTTTCAGCACTTTTTTTACACATTGGGTACTCTGCCCCATTCACTCCCATTCATTTGACACTTTGAAAAATCATCCGAGCGGCTCTCCACGCGTTTTATAGCCGCTTTGGGGCTCCAGCCGCCTCGGACTGCATTTCTGACTAGGCTCGTGTGGACTTTGTCGTTTTTTCAGCACTTTTTTTACACATTGGGTACTCTGCCCCATTCACTCCCATTCATTTGACACTTTGAAAAATCATCCGAGCGGCTCTCCACGCGTTTTATAGCCGCTTTGGGGCTCCAGCCGCCTCGGACTGCATTTCTGACTAGGCTCGTGTGGACTTTGTCGTTTTTTCAGCACTTTTTTTACACATTGGGTACTCTGCCCCATTCACTCCCATTCATTTGACACTTTGAAAAATCATCCGAGCGGCTCTCCACGCGTTTTATAGCCGCTTTCAGACTCCTGCCGCCTCGCCTGCACTTCCGCCTCGGTCCGTTAGGATTTAGGCCTTTTTTCAGCACTTTTTCTCCGTTCCTCCGGGGCGACAGCGGCTCTCCACGCATTTTATAGCCGTTTTCAGACTCCTGCCGCCTCGCCTGCACTTCCGCCTCGGTCCGTTAGGATTTAGGCCTTTTTTCAGCACTTTTTCTCCGTTCCTCCGGGGCGACAGCGGCTCTCCACGCATTTTATAGCCGTTTTCAGACTCCTGCCGCCTCGCCTGCACTTCCGCCTCGGTCCGTTAGGATTTAGGCCTTTTTTCAGCACTTTTTCTCCGTTCCTCCGGGGCGACAGCGGCTCTCCACGCATTTTATAGCCGTTTTCAGACTCCTGCCGCCTCGCCTGCACTTCCGCCTCGGTCCGTTAGGATTTAGGCCTTTTTTCAGCACTTTTTCTCCGTTTCTCCGGGGCGACAGCGGCTCTCCACGCATTTTATAGCCGTTTTCAGACTCCTGCCGCCTCGCCTGCACTTCCGCCTAGGTCCGTTAGGATTTAGGCCTTTTTTCAGCACTTTTTCTCCGTTTCTCCGGGGCGACAGCGGCTCTCCACGCTTTTTATAGCGGTTTTCAGACTCCTGCCGCCTCGCCTGCACTTCCGCCTCGGTCCGTTAGGACGTGGGCCTTTTTTCAGCACTTTTTCTCCGTTCCTCCGGGGCGACAGCGGCTCTCCACGCTTTTTATAGCCGCTTTGGGGCTCCAGCCGCCTCGGCCTGCATTTCTGACTAGGCTCGTGTGGACTTTTTCAGCACTTTTTTTGTGCATTGGGTACTCTCGCCCATTGACTCCCATTCATTTGACACTTTGTCATATTTTCAGCACTTTTTTGGCGCATTGGGTACTCTCGCCCATTGCCTCCCATTCATTTGACACTTTGTCATATTTTCAGCACTTTTTTGGCGCATTGGGTACTCTCGCCCATTGACTTCAATGCATTTACTGCAACTCCTGCCTGTGTCCGCCAGAGGGCGTCTGGCTTAACAGCGGCTCTCCACGCTATTTCTATCCGCTTTGAGGCTCCAGGCAGCTCGGCCTGGGTTTCTGAATTTCTCCCTTGACACTTTGTTACTTTTTCACCTTTTTTCTCATTTCATCCAGGGACACAGCGGCTCTCCACAGACTTTCCCGCGGCCCCTGGGCTCCAGGACCCTAGGCATGGGTTTCTGAATTTCTCCCTTGACACTTTGCCATTTTTTCACCTTTTTCTTCATTTCATCCAGGGACACAGCGGCTCTCCACAGACTTTCCCGCGGCCCCTGGGCTCCAGGCAGCTCGGCCTGAGTTTCTGAATTTCTCCCTTGACACTTTGCCATTTTTTCACCTTTTTTCTCATTTCATCCAGGGACACAGCGGCACTCCACAGACTTTACAGCCGCCCCTGGGCTCCAGGCAGCTCGGCATGGGTTTCTGCCTAGCTCCCTTGACACTTTGCCATTTTTTCACCTTTTTTCTCATTTCATCCAGGGCAACAGCGGCTCTCACAGACTTTAGAACCGCCCCTGGGCTCCAGGACCCTAGGCATGGGTTTCTGCCTAGCTCCCTTGACACTTTGCCATTTTTTCACCTTTTTTCTCATTTCATCCAGGGACACAGCGGCTCTCCACAGACTTTCCCGCGGCCCCTGGGCTCCAGGACCCTAGGCATGGGTTTCTGCCTAGCTCCCTTGACACTTTGTTACTTTTTCACCCTTTTTCTCATTTCATCCAGGGACACAGCGGCTCTCCACAGACTTTGCATCCGCCCCTGGGCTCCAGGCAGCTCGGCCTGAGTTTCTGAATTTCTCCCTTGACACTTTGCCATTTTTTCACCTTTTTTCTCATTTCATCCAGGGACACAGCGGCTCTCCACAGACTTTCCCGCGGCCCCTGGGCTCCAGGCAGCTCGGCCTGAGTTTCTGAATTTCTCCCTTGACACTTTGCCATTTTTCCACCCTTTTTCTCATTTCATCCAGGGACACAGCGGCTCTCCACAGACTTTCCCGCGGCCCCTGGGCTCCAGGACCCTAGGCATGGGTTTCTGCCTAGCTCCCTTGACACTTTGTTACTTTTTCACCCTTTTTCTCATTTCATCCAGGGACACAGCGGCTCTCCACAGACTTTGCATCCGCCCCTGGGCTCCAGGCAGCTCGGCCTGAGTTTCTGAATTTCTCCCTTGACACTTTGCCATTTTTTCACCTTTTTTCTCATTTCATCCAGGGACACAGCGGCTCTCCACAGACTTTCCCGCGGCCCCTGGGCTCCAGGCAGCTCGGCCTGAGTTTCTGAATTTCTCCCTTGACACTTTGCCATTTTTCCACCCTTTTTCTCATTTCATCCAGGGACACAGCGGCTCTCCACAGACTTTACAGCCGCCCCTGGGCTCCAGGACCCTAGGCATGGGTTTCTGAATTTCTCCCTTGACACTTTGCCATTTTTTCACCTTTTTTCTCATTTCATCCAGGGACACAGCGGCACTCCACAGACTTTGCAGCCGCCCCTGGGCTCCAGGCAGCTCGGCCTGAGTTTCTGAATTTCTCCCTTGACACTTTGCCATTTTTCCACCCTTTTTCTCATTTCATCCAGGGACACAGCGGCACTCCACAGACTTTGCAGCCGCCCCTGGGCTCCAGGCAGCTCGGCCTGAGTTTCTGAATTTCTCCCTTGACACTTTGCCATTTTTCCACCTTTTTTCTCATTTCATCCAGGGACACAGCGGCACTCCACAGACTTTACAGCCGCCCCTGGGCTCCAGGCAGCTCGGCCTGAGTTTCTGAATTTCTCCCTTGACACTTTGCCATTTTTTCACCTTTTTTCTCATTTCATCCAGGGACACAGCGGCACTCCACAGACTTTCCCGCGGCCCCTCGGCTCCAGGACCCTAGGCATGGGTTTCTGCCTAGCTCCCTTGACACTTTGCCATTTTTTCACCCTTTTTCTCAATTCATCCAGGGACACAGCGGCTCTCACAGACTTTAGAACCGCCCCTGGGCTCCAGGACCCTAGGCATGGGTTTCTGCCTAGCTCCCTTGACACTTTGCCATTTTTTCACCTTTTTTCTCATTTCATCCAGGGACACAGCGGCTCTCCACAGACTTTCCCGCGGCCCCTGGGCTCCAGGCAGCTCGGCCTGAGTTTCTGAATTTCTCCCTTGACACTTTGCCATTTTTTCACCTTTTTTCTCATTTCATCCAGGGACACAGCGGCACTCCACAGACTTTACAGCCGCCCCTGGGCTCCAGGCAGCTCGGCCTGAGTTTCTGAATTTCTCCCTTGACACTTTGCCATTTTTTCACCTTTTTTCTCATTTCATCCAGGGACACAGCGGCACTCCACAGACTTTACAGCCGCCCCTGGGCTCCAGGCAGCTCGGCCTGAGTTTCTGAATTTCTCCCTTGACACTTTGCCATTTTTTCACCTTTTTTCTCATTTCATCCAGGGACACAGCGGCACTCCACAGACTTTCCCGCGGCCCCTGGGCTCCAGGACCCTAGGCATGGGTTTCTGCCTAGCTCCCTTGACACTTTGCCATTTTTTCACCCTTTTTCTCAATTCATCCAGGGACACAGCGGCTCTCACAGACTTTAGAACCGCCCCTGGGCTCCAGGACCCTAGGCATGGGTTTCTGCCTAGCTCCCTTGACACTTTGCCATTTTTTCACCTTTTTTCTCATTTCATCCAGGGACACAGCGGCTCTCCACAGACTTTGCAGCCGCCCCTGGGCTCCAGGCAGCTCGGCCTGGGTTTCTGAATTTCTCCCTTGACACTTTGCCATTTTTTCACCTTTTTTCTCATTTCATCCAGGGACACAGCGGCTCTCCACAGACTTTGCAGCCGCCCCTGGGCTCCAGGCAGCTCGGCCTGGGTTTCTGAATTTCTCCCTTGACACTTTGCCATTTTTTCACCCTTTTTCTCATTTCATCCAGGGACACAGCGGCACTCCACAGACTTTACAGCCGCCCCTGGGCTCCAGGCAGCTCGGCATGGGTTTCTGCCTAGCTCCCTTGACACTTTGCCATTTTTCCACCCTTTTTCTCATTTCATCCAGGGACACAGCGGCTCTCCACAGACTTTCCCGCGGCCCCTGGGCTCCAGGCAGCTCGGCCTGAGTTTCTGAATTTCTCCCTTGACACTTTGCCATTTTTTCACCTTTTTTCTCATTTCATCCAGGGACACAGCGGCACTCCACAGACTTTACAGCCGCCCCTGGGCTCCAGGCAGCTCGGCATGGGTTTCTGCCTAGCTCCCTTGACACTTTGCCATTTTTTCACCTTTTTTCTCATTTCATCCAGGGCAACAGCGGCTCTCACAGACTTTAGAACCGCCCCTGGGCTCCAGGACCCTAGGCATGGGTTTCTGCCTAGCTCCCTTGACACTTTGCCATTTTTTCACCTTTTTTCTCATTTCATCCAGGGACACAGCGGCTCTCCACAGACTTTCCCGCGGCCCCTGGGCTCCAGGACCCTAGGCATGGGTTTCTGCCTAGCTCCCTTGACACTTTGTTACTTTTCCACCCTTTTT
>NW_026559810.1:0-5000 GCF_027744805.1 Dunckerocampus dactyliophorus | reverse complement strand
GGCTCCTCTCTGTCGGACACCCGGAGGTGAAGCGCGGGCCCTGCTACCGCGCCGGAGGTCCCACTGGCCTCCAATGAGCACACTCGGCTCCTCTTTGTCGGACACCCGGAGGTGAGGCGCGGGCCCCTCTTACCCGCGCCGGAGCCTCAGCTTGCCTTCCAGTGAGCTGGGCTCCTTTTTTATTTTCTTTGGAGTGGGCCACCCGGAGGTGGAGAGCGACCCGCAGACGAAGCACGGCCAGGGGCCGCCGGATGCCGCCCATGGCGGGCGCTCCCACTCCTCTGACACCTGCGAAGCAGCAAAGTGCTCCTTTTCGATTCCTTCCGCCACCCGGAGGTGGAGCGCGGACCCAGCCACCGCGCCGGAGCGAGCAGCAGCCTCGCTCCGAGTGTGCGCCCGCAGACGAAGCACGGCCAGAGGCCGCCGGATGCCGCCCATGGCGGGCGCACACACTTTTCTGACACCTACGAAGCACCAAAGTGCTGCTTTTTGGGATTCGCCACCCGGAGGTGGAGCGCGGACAAAGCCACCGCGCCTAGTGTGCACCCGCAGACGAAGCACGGCCAGAGGCCGCCGGATGCCGCCCATGGCGGGCGCACACACTCTTCTGACACCTTCGTAGCACCAAAGTGCTGCTTTTTGGGATTCGCCACCCGGAGGTGGAGCGCGGACAAAGCTACCGCGCCGGAGCGAGCAGGAGCCTCGCTCCGAGTGTGCACCCGCAGACGAAGCACGGCCAGAGGCCGCCGGATGCCGCCCATGGCGAGCGCACACACTTTTCGGACACCTCGGATTGGCCACCCGGAGGTGGAGAGCGACCCGCAGACGAAGCACGGCCAGGGGCCGCCGGATGCCGCCCATGGCGGGCGCTCTCGCTCCTCGGACAGCTCCATCGGCGCAGCATGGCGCTCGCGGTCGTCATTACCCGCTGGCGAGGCGCGGCCAGGGCCGCCAGGCGTCGCCTATCGCGTGCGCAAACTCCCAGCAAGCACCAACGTGCTCCTTTGGATGTTGTCATCCGGAGGTGATAGCGCGGCCCGGGCCGCCTGACGCGGCCCATCGCGGGCGCTCCTCGTCGGACACCTGCGTCACACAGCCTGGGTGCCAGCTGTGGAGTGACACTTGGAGAAAAAGAAGCACAAGTCACTCATATCAAAGTTCCCGTTCCCTTTTGTTTGTGTCACGCTTGGAAATGCTTGAGAGGTGACACTTTGTCAAAATTGCAGCTGGTGTCTCATCATCATCATCACCGCTGCTCATCAGCCTTCCTTGGATGCCTGCCATGCACGCGGCCCAACGGGGCACTCAGATGGGGCGGGCAGCCCGGACCGCCTTGCGCGGCCCAACACGGGCGCCCGGGGGGACGCGGAAACCCGTTTTAGAAAATAACCTCCAGGGGTTTTCCAAGAGCGGCACGGCCCCAGCTCACGTCCGTGTTTCAGTGCGTCAAAAGCGGATTCAAAAGTGTGCTTTTCTCGGTACTTCCCCTGGAGGTCAGTGTTTCTAAAAACTGGGTTTCCGAAATCGTGCTGGAGGTGTTTTGGTCAACCAGGAAAAATGGCATTTACGGGAGAGGGTAAAGTATACCCCCCCCCCCCCTCTCGGCTGATTTACCCTCTCCCGTAAACGCGTTTTTTCCTGGTCGACCAAAACACTCATTGACTCCCATTCATTTGACACTTTGTCATTTTTTCAGCACTTTTTTCGCGCATTGGGTACTCCGCCCATTGACTCCCATTCATTTGACACTTTGTCGTTTTTCCAGACCTTTTTTCACGCATTGGGTACTCCGCCCATTCACTCCCATTCATTTGACACTTTGTCGTTTTTTCAGCACTTTTTTCGCGCATTGGGTACTCCGCCCCATTCACTCCCATTCATTTCACACTTAGAAAAATCATCCGAGCGGCTCTCCACGCATTTTATAGCCGCTTTGGGGCTCCAGCCGCCTCGGCCTTCATTTCTGACTAGGCTCGTGTGGACTTTGTCGTTTTTTCAGCACTTTTTTTGCGCATTGGGTACTCCGCCCCATTCACTCCCATTCATTTGACACTTTGTCGTTTTTTCAGCACTTTTTTTACACATTGGGTACTCTGCCCCATTCACTCCCATTCATTTGACACTTTGTCGTTTTTTCAGCACTTTTTTGGCGCATTGGGTACTCCGCCCCATTCACTCCCATTCATTTGACACTTTGAAAAATCATCCGAGCGGCTCTCCACGCGTTTTATAGCCGCTTTGGGGCTCCAGCCGCCTCGGACTGCATTTCTGACTAGGCTCGTGTGGACTTTGTCGTTTTTTCAGCACTTTTTTTACACATTGGGTACTCTGCCCCATTCACTCCCATTCATTTGACACTTTGAAAAATCATCCGAGCGGCTCTCCACGCGTTTTATAGCCGCTTTGGGGCTCCAGCCGCCTCGGACTGCATTTCTGACTAGGCTCGTGTGGACTTTGTCGTTTTTTCAGCACTTTTTTTACACATTGGGTACTCTGCCCCATTCACTCCCATTCATTTGACACTTTGAAAAATCATCCGAGCGGCTCTCCACGCGTTTTATAGCCGCTTTCAGACTCCTGCCGCCTCGCCTGCACTTCCGCCTCGGTCCGTTAGGATTTAGGCCTTTTTTCAGCACTTTTTCTCCGTTTCTCCGGGGCGACAGCGGCTCTCCACGCATTTTATAGCCGTTTTCAGACTCCTGCCGCCTCGCCTGCACTTCCGCCTCGGTCCGTTAGGATTTAGGCCTTTTTTCAGCACTTTTTCTCCGTTCCTCCGGGGCGACAGCGGCTCTCCACGCTTTTTATAGCGGTTTTCAGACTCCTGCCGCCTCGCCTGCACTTCCGCCTAGGTCCGTTAGGATTTAGGCCTTTTTTCAGCACTTTTTCTCCGTTTCTCCGGGGCGACAGCGGCTCTCCACGCTTTTTATAGCGGTTTTCAGACTCCTGCCGCCTCGCCTGCACTTCCGCCTAGGTCCGTTAGGATTTAGGCCTTTTTTCAGCACTTTTTCTCCGTTTCTCCGGGGCGACAGCGGCTCTCCACGCTTTTTATAGCGGTTTTCAGACTCCTGCCGCCTCGCCTGCACTTCCGCCTAGGTCCGTTAGGACGTGGCCTTTTTTCAGCACTTTTTCTCCGTTTCTCCGGGGCGACAGCGGCTCTCCACGCTTTTTATAGCCGCTTTGGGGCTCCAGCCGCCTCGGCCTGCATTTCTGACTAGGCTCGTGTGGACTTTTTCAGCACTTTTTTTGTGCATTGGGTACTCTCGCCCATTGACTCCCATTCATTTGACACTTTGTCATATTTTCAGCACTTTTTTTGTGCATTGGGTACTCTCGCCCATTGACTCCCATTCATTTGACACTTTGTCATATTTTCAGCACTTTTTTGGCGCATTGGGTACTCTCGCCCATTGACTTCAATGCATTTACTGCAACTCCTGCCTGTGTCCGCCAGAGGGCGTCTGGCTTAACAGCGGCTCTCCACGCTATTTCTATCCGCTTTGAGGCTCCAGGCAGCTCGGCCTGGGTTTCTGAATTTCTCCCTTGACACTTTGTTACTTTTTCACCTTTTTTCTCATTTCATCCAGGGACACAGCGGCTCTCCACAGACTTTCCCGCGGCCCCTGGGCTCCAGGACCCTAGGCATGGGTTTCTGAATTTCTCCCTTGACACTTTGCCATTTTTTCACCTTTTTCTTCATTTCATCCAGGGACACAGCGGCTCTCCACAGACTTTCCCGCGGCCCCTGGGCTCCAGGCAGCTCGGCCTGAGTTTCTGAATTTCTCCCTTGACACTTTGCCATTTTTTCACCTTTTTTCTCATTTCATCCAGGGACACAGCGGCACTCCACAGACTTTACAGCCGCCCCTGGGCTCCAGGCAGCTCGGCATGGGTTTCTGCCTAGCTCCCTTGACACTTTGCCATTTTTTCACCTTTTTTCTCATTTCATCCAGGGCAACAGCGGCTCTCACAGACTTTAGAACCGCCCCTGGGCTCCAGGACCCTAGGCATGGGTTTCTGCCTAGCTCCCTTGACACTTTGCCATTTTTTCACCTTTTTTCTCATTTCATCCAGGGACACAGCGGCTCTCCACAGACTTTCCCGCGGCCCCTGGGCTCCAGGACCCTAGGCATGGGTTTCTGCCTAGCTCCCTTGACACTTTGTTACTTTTTCACCCTTTTTCTCATTTCATCCAGGGACACAGCGGCTCTCCACAGACTTTCCCGCGGCCCCTGGGCTCCAGGCAGCTCGGCCTGAGTTTCTGAATTTCTCCCTTGACACTTTGCCATTTTTCCACCCTTTTTCTCATTTCATCCAGGGACACAGCGGCTCTCCACAGACTTTCCCGCGGCCCCTGGGCTCCAGGACCCTAGGCATGGGTTTCTGCCTAGCTCCCTTGACACTTTGTTACTTTTTCACCCTTTTTCTCATTTCATCCAGGGACACAGCGGCTCTCCACAGACTTTGCATCCGCCCCTGGGCTCCAGGCAGCTCGGCCTGAGTTTCTGAATTTCTCCCTTGACACTTTGCCATTTTTTCACCTTTTTTCTCATTTCATCCAGGGACACAGCGGCTCTCCACAGACTTTCCCGCGGCCCCTGGGCTCCAGGCAGCTCGGCCTGAGTTTCTGAATTTCTCCCTTGACACTTTGCCATTTTTCCACCCTTTTTCTCATTTCATCCAGGGACACAGCGGCTCTCCACAGACTTTACAGCCGCCCCTGGGCTCCAGGACCCTAGGCATGGGTTTCTGAATTTCTCCCTTGACACTTTGCCATTTTTTCACCTTTTTTCTCATTTCATCCAGGGACACAGCGGCACTCCACAGACTTTGCAGCCGCCCCTGGGCTCCAGGCAGCTCGGCCTGAGTTTCTGAATTTCTCCCTTGACACTTTGCCATTTTTCCACCCTTTTTCTCATTTCATCCAGGGACACAGCGGCACTCCACAGACTTTGCAGCCGCCCCTGGGCTCCAGGCAGCTCGGCCTGAGTTTCTGAATTTCT
>NW_026559809.1:15000-30000 GCF_027744805.1 Dunckerocampus dactyliophorus | reverse complement strand
CCCTGGATGAAATGAGAAAAAGGGTGAAAAAATGGCAAAGTGTCAAGGGAGAAATTCAGAAACTCAGGCCGAGCTGGCTGGAGCCCAGGGGCGGCTGCAAAGTCTGTGGAGAGCCGCTGTGTCCCTGGATGAAATGAGAAAAAAGGTGAAAAAATGGCAAAGTGTCAAGGGAGAAATTCAGAAACCCAGGCCGAGCTGCCTGGAGCCCGGGGGCGGCTGCAAAGTCTGTGGAGAGCCGCTGTGTCCCTGGATGAAATGAGAAAAAAGGTGAAAAAATGGCAAAGTGTCAAGGGAGCTAGGCAGAAACCCATGCCTAGGGTCCTGGAGCCCAGGGGCGGTTCTAAAGTCTGTGAGAGCCGCTGTGTCCCTGGATGAAATGAGAAAAAGGGTGAAAAAATGGCAAAGTGTCAAGGGAGAAATTCAGAAACTCAGGCCGAGCTGGCTGGAGCCCAGGGGCGGCTGCAAAGTCTGTGGAGAGCCGCTGTGTCCCTGGATGAAATGAGAAAAAAGGTGAAAAAATGGCAAAGTGTCAAGGGAGAAATTCAGAAACTCAGGCCGAGCTGCCTGGAGCCCAGGGGCCGCGGGAAAGTCTGTGGAGAGCCGCTGTGTCCCTGGATGAAATGAGAAAAAGGGTGAAAAAATGGCAAAGTGTCAAGGGAAAAATTCAGAAACCCGTGCCTAGGGTCCTGGAGCCCAGGGGCGGCTGTAAAGTCTGTGGAGAGCCGCTGTGTCCCTGGATGAAATGAGAAAAAGGGTGAAAAAATGGCAAAGTGTCAAGGGAGCTAGGCAGAAACCCATGCCTAGGGTCCTGGAGCCCAGGGGCGGCTGCAAAGTCTGTGGAGAGCCGCTGTGTCCCTGGATGAAATGAGAAAAAGGGTGAAAAAATGGCAAAGTGTCAAGGGAGCTAGGCAGAAACCCATGCCTAGGGTCCTGGAGCCCAGGGGCCGCGGGAAAGTCTGTGGAGAGCCGCTGTGTCCCTGGATGAAATGAGAAAAAGGGTGAAAAAATGGCAAAGTGTCAAGGGAGAAATTCAGAAACTCAGGCCGAGCTGGCTGGAGCCCAGGGGCGGCTGCAAAGTCTGTGGAGAGCCGCTGTGTCCCTGGATGAAATGAGAAAAAAGGTGAAAAAATGGCAAAGTGTCAAGGGAGAAATTCAGAAACCCAGGCCGAGCTGCCTGGAGCCCGGGGGCGGCTGCAAAGTCTGTGGAGAGCCGCTGTGTCCCTGGATGAAATGAGAAAAAAGGTGAAAAAATGGCAAAGTGTCAAGGGAGCTAGGCAGAAACCCATGCCTAGGGTCCTGGAGCCCAGGGGCGGTTCTAAAGTCTGTGAGAGCCGCTGTGTCCCTGGATGAAATGAGAAAAAGGGTGAAAAAATGGCAAAGTGTCAAGGGAGAAATTCAGAAACTCAGGCCGAGCTGGCTGGAGCCCAGGGGCGGCTGCAAAGTCTGTGGAGAGCCGCTGTGTCCCTGGATGAAATGAGAAAAAAGGTGAAAAAATGGCAAAGTGTCAAGGGAGAAATTCAGAAACTCAGGCCGAGCTGCCTGGAGCCCAGGGGCCGCGGGAAAGTCTGTGGAGAGCCGCTGTGTCCCTGGATGAAATGAGAAAAAGGGTGAAAAAATGGCAAAGTGTCAAGGGAAAAATTCAGAAACCCGTGCCTAGGGTCCTGGAGCCCAGGGGCGGCTGTAAAGTCTGTGGAGAGCCGCTGTGTCCCTGGATGAAATGAGAAAAAGGGTGAAAAAATGGCAAAGTGTCAAGGGAGCTAGGCAGAAACCCATGCCTAGGGTCCTGGAGCCCAGGGGCGGCTGCAAAGTCTGTGGAGAGCCGCTGTGTCCCTGGATGAAATGAGAAAAAGGGTGAAAAAATGGCAAAGTGTCAAGGGAGCTAGGCAGAAACCCATGCCTAGGGTCCTGGAGCCCAGGGGCCGCGGGAAAGTCTGTGGAGAGCCGCTGTGTCCCTGGATGAAATGAGAAAAAGGGTGAAAAAATGGCAAAGTGTCAAGGGAGAAATTCAGAAACTCAGGCCGAGCTGGCTGGAGCCCAGGGGCGGCTGCAAAGTCTGTGGAGAGCCGCTGTGTCCCTGGATGAAATGAGAAAAAAGGTGAAAAAATGGCAAAGTGTCAAGGGAGAAATTCAGAAACCCAGGCCGAGCTGCCTGGAGCCCGGGGGCGGCTGCAAAGTCTGTGGAGAGCCGCTGTGTCCCTGGATGAAATGAGAAAAAAGGTGAAAAAATGGCAAAGTGTCAAGGGAGCTAGGCAGAAACCCATGCCTAGGGTCCTGGAGCCCAGGGGCGGTTCTAAAGTCTGTGAGAGCCGCTGTGTCCCTGGATGAAATGAGAAAAAGGGTGAAAAAATGGCAAAGTGTCAAGGGAGAAATTCAGAAACTCAGGCCGAGCTGGCTGGAGCCCAGGGGCGGCTGCAAAGTCTGTGGAGAGCCGCTGTGTCCCTGGATGAAATGAGAAAAAAGGTGAAAAAATGGCAAAGTGTCAAGGGAGAAATTCAGAAACTCAGGCCGAGCTGCCTGGAGCCCAGGGGCCGCGGGAAAGTCTGTGGAGAGCCGCTGTGTCCCTGGATGAAATGAGAAAAAGGGTGAAAAAATGGCAAAGTGTCAAGGGAAAAATTCAGAAACCCGTGCCTAGGGTCCTGGAGCCCAGGGGCGGCTGTAAAGTCTGTGGAGAGCCGCTGTGTCCCTGGATGAAATGAGAAAAAGGGTGAAAAAATGGCAAAGTGTCAAGGGAGCTAGGCAGAAACCCATGCCTAGGGTCCTGGAGCCCAGGGGCGGCTGCAAAGTCTGTGGAGAGCCGCTGTGTCCCTGGATGAAATGAGAAAAAGGGTGAAAAAATGGCAAAGTGTCAAGGGAGCTAGGCAGAAACCCATGCCTAGGGTCCTGGAGCCCAGGGGCCGCGGGAAAGTCTGTGGAGAGCCGCTGTGTCCCTGGATGAAATGAGAAAAAGGGTGAAAAAATGGCAAAGTGTCAAGGGAGAAATTCAGAAACTCAGGCCGAGCTGGCTGGAGCCCAGGGGCGGCTGCAAAGTCTGTGGAGAGCCGCTGTGTCCCTGGATGAAATGAGAAAAAAGGTGAAAAAATGGCAAAGTGTCAAGGGAGAAATTCAGAAACCCAGGCCGAGCTGCCTGGAGCCCGGGGGCGGCTGCAAAGTCTGTGGAGAGCCGCTGTGTCCCTGGATGAAATGAGAAAAAAGGTGAAAAAATGGCAAAGTGTCAAGGGAGAAATTCAGAAACCCAGGCCGAGCTGCCTGGAGCCCGGGGGCGGCTGCAAAGTCTGTGGAGAGCCGCTGTGTCCCTGGATGAAATGAGAAAAAAGGTGAAAAAATGGCAAAGTGTCAAGGGAGCTAGGCAGAAACCCATGCCTAGGGTCCTGGAGCCCAGGGGCGGTTCTAAAGTCTGTGAGAGCCGCTGTGTCCCTGGATGAAATGAGAAAAAGGGTGAAAAAATGGCAAAGTGTCAAGGGAGAAATTCAGAAACTCAGGCCGAGCTGGCTGGAGCCCAGGGGCGGCTGCAAAGTCTGTGGAGAGCCGCTGTGTCCCTGGATGAAATGAGAAAAAAGGTGAAAAAATGGCAAAGTGTCAAGGGAGAAATTCAGAAACTCAGGCCGAGCTGCCTGGAGCCCAGGGGCCGCGGGAAAGTCTGTGGAGAGCCGCTGTGTCCCTGGATGAAATGAGAAAAAGGGTGAAAAAATGGCAAAGTGTCAAGGGAAAAATTCAGAAACCCGTGCCTAGGGTCCTGGAGCCCAGGGGCGGCTGTAAAGTCTGTGGAGAGCCGCTGTGTCCCTGGATGAAATGAGAAAAAGGGTGAAAAAATGGCAAAGTGTCAAGGGAGCTAGGCAGAAACCCATGCCTAGGGTCCTGGAGCCCAGGGGCGGCTGCAAAGTCTGTGGAGAGCCGCTGTGTCCCTGGATGAAATGAGAAAAAGGGTGAAAAAATGGCAAAGTGTCAAGGGAGCTAGGCAGAAACCCATGCCTAGGGTCCTGGAGCCCAGGGGCCGCGGGAAAGTCTGTGGAGAGCCGCTGTGTCCCTGGATGAAATGAGAAAAAGGGTGAAAAAATGGCAAAGTGTCAAGGGAGAAATTCAGAAACTCAGGCCGAGCTGGCTGGAGCCCAGGGGCGGCTGCAAAGTCTGTGGAGAGCCGCTGTGTCCCTGGATGAAATGAGAAAAAAGGTGAAAAAATGGCAAAGTGTCAAGGGAGAAATTCAGAAACCCAGGCCGAGCTGCCTGGAGCCCGGGGGCGGCTGCAAAGTCTGTGGAGAGCCGCTGTGTCCCTGGATGAAATGAGAAAAAAGGTGAAAAAATGGCAAAGTGTCAAGGGAGCTAGGCAGAAACCCATGCCTAGGGTCCTGGAGCCCAGGGGCGGTTCTAAAGTCTGTGAGAGCCGCTGTGTCCCTGGATGAAATGAGAAAAAGGGTGAAAAAATGGCAAAGTGTCAAGGGAGAAATTCAGAAACTCAGGCCGAGCTGGCTGGAGCCCAGGGGCGGCTGCAAAGTCTGTGGAGAGCCGCTGTGTCCCTGGATGAAATGAGAAAAAAGGTGAAAAAATGGCAAAGTGTCAAGGGAGAAATTCAGAAACTCAGGCCGAGCTGCCTGGAGCCCAGGGGCCGCGGGAAAGTCTGTGGAGAGCCGCTGTGTCCCTGGATGAAATGAGAAAAAGGGTGAAAAAATGGCAAAGTGTCAAGGGAAAAATTCAGAAACCCGTGCCTAGGGTCCTGGAGCCCAGGGGCGGCTGTAAAGTCTGTGGAGAGCCGCTGTGTCCCTGGATGAAATGAGAAAAAGGGTGAAAAAATGGCAAAGTGTCAAGGGAGCTAGGCAGAAACCCATGCCTAGGGTCCTGGAGCCCAGGGGCGGCTGCAAAGTCTGTGGAGAGCCGCTGTGTCCCTGGATGAAATGAGAAAAAGGGTGAAAAAATGGCAAAGTGTCAAGGGAGCTAGGCAGAAACCCATGCCTAGGGTCCTGGAGCCCAGGGGCCGCGGGAAAGTCTGTGGAGAGCCGCTGTGTCCCTGGATGAAATGAGAAAAAGGGTGAAAAAATGGCAAAGTGTCAAGGGAGAAATTCAGAAACTCAGGCCGAGCTGGCTGGAGCCCAGGGGCGGCTGCAAAGTCTGTGGAGAGCCGCTGTGTCCCTGGATGAAATGAGAAAAAAGGTGAAAAAATGGCAAAGTGTCAAGGGAGAAATTCAGAAACCCAGGCCGAGCTGCCTGGAGCCCGGGGGCGGCTGCAAAGTCTGTGGAGAGCCGCTGTGTCCCTGGATGAAATGAGAAAAAAGGTGAAAAAATGGCAAAGTGTCAAGGGAGCTAGGCAGAAACCCATGCCTAGGGTCCTGGAGCCCAGGGGCGGTTCTAAAGTCTGTGAGAGCCGCTGTGTCCCTGGATGAAATGAGAAAAAGGGTGAAAAAATGGCAAAGTGTCAAGGGAGAAATTCAGAAACTCAGGCCGAGCTGGCTGGAGCCCAGGGGCGGCTGCAAAGTCTGTGGAGAGCCGCTGTGTCCCTGGATGAAATGAGAAAAAAGGTGAAAAAATGGCAAAGTGTCAAGGGAGAAATTCAGAAACTCAGGCCGAGCTGCCTGGAGCCCAGGGGCCGCGGGAAAGTCTGTGGAGAGCCGCTGTGTCCCTGGATGAAATGAGAAAAAGGGTGAAAAAATGGCAAAGTGTCAAGGGAAAAATTCAGAAACCCGTGCCTAGGGTCCTGGAGCCCAGGGGCGGCTGTAAAGTCTGTGGAGAGCCGCTGTGTCCCTGGATGAAATGAGAAAAAGGGTGAAAAAATGGCAAAGTGTCAAGGGAGCTAGGCAGAAACCCATGCCTAGGGTCCTGGAGCCCAGGGGCGGCTGCAAAGTCTGTGGAGAGCCGCTGTGTCCCTGGATGAAATGAGAAAAAGGGTGAAAAAATGGCAAAGTGTCAAGGGAGCTAGGCAGAAACCCATGCCTAGGGTCCTGGAGCCCAGGGGCCGCGGGAAAGTCTGTGGAGAGCCGCTGTGTCCCTGGATGAAATGAGAAAAAGGGTGAAAAAATGGCAAAGTGTCAAGGGAGAAATTCAGAAACTCAGGCCGAGCTGGCTGGAGCCCAGGGGCGGCTGCAAAGTCTGTGGAGAGCCGCTGTGTCCCTGGATGAAATGAGAAAAAAGGTGAAAAAATGGCAAAGTGTCAAGGGAGAAATTCAGAAACCCAGGCCGAGCTGCCTGGAGCCCGGGGGCGGCTGCAAAGTCTGTGGAGAGCCGCTGTGTCCCTGGATGAAATGAGAAAAAAGGTGAAAAAATGGCAAAGTGTCAAGGGAGCTAGGCAGAAACCCATGCCTAGGGTCCTGGAGCCCAGGGGCGGTTCTAAAGTCTGTGAGAGCCGCTGTGTCCCTGGATGAAATGAGAAAAAGGGTGAAAAAATGGCAAAGTGTCAAGGGAGAAATTCAGAAACTCAGGCCGAGCTGGCTGGAGCCCAGGGGCGGCTGCAAAGTCTGTGGAGAGCCGCTGTGTCCCTGGATGAAATGAGAAAAAAGGTGAAAAAATGGCAAAGTGTCAAGGGAGAAATTCAGAAACTCAGGCCGAGCTGCCTGGAGCCCAGGGGCCGCGGGAAAGTCTGTGGAGAGCCGCTGTGTCCCTGGATGAAATGAGAAAAAGGGTGAAAAAATGGCAAAGTGTCAAGGGAAAAATTCAGAAACCCGTGCCTAGGGTCCTGGAGCCCAGGGGCGGCTGTAAAGTCTGTGGAGAGCCGCTGTGTCCCTGGATGAAATGAGAAAAAGGGTGAAAAAATGGCAAAGTGTCAAGGGAGCTAGGCAGAAACCCATGCCTAGGGTCCTGGAGCCCAGGGGCGGCTGCAAAGTCTGTGGAGAGCCGCTGTGTCCCTGGATGAAATGAGAAAAAGGGTGAAAAAATGGCAAAGTGTCAAGGGAGCTAGGCAGAAACCCATGCCTAGGGTCCTGGAGCCCAGGGGCCGCGGGAAAGTCTGTGGAGAGCCGCTGTGTCCCTGGATGAAATGAGAAAAAGGGTGAAAAAATGGCAAAGTGTCAAGGGAGAAATTCAGAAACTCAGGCCGAGCTGGCTGGAGCCCAGGGGCGGCTGCAAAGTCTGTGGAGAGCCGCTGTGTCCCTGGATGAAATGAGAAAAAAGGTGAAAAAATGGCAAAGTGTCAAGGGAGAAATTCAGAAACCCAGGCCGAGCTGCCTGGAGCCCGGGGGCGGCTGCAAAGTCTGTGGAGAGCCGCTGTGTCCCTGGATGAAATGAGAAAAAAGGTGAAAAAATGGCAAAGTGTCAAGGGAGCTAGGCAGAAACCCATGCCTAGGGTCCTGGAGCCCAGGGGCGGTTCTAAAGTCTGTGAGAGCCGCTGTGTCCCTGGATGAAATGAGAAAAAGGGTGAAAAAATGGCAAAGTGTCAAGGGAGAAATTCAGAAACTCAGGCCGAGCTGGCTGGAGCCCAGGGGCGGCTGCAAAGTCTGTGGAGAGCCGCTGTGTCCCTGGATGAAATGAGAAAAAAGGTGAAAAAATGGCAAAGTGTCAAGGGAGAAATTCAGAAACTCAGGCCGAGCTGCCTGGAGCCCAGGGGCCGCGGGAAAGTCTGTGGAGAGCCGCTGTGTCCCTGGATGAAATGAGAAAAAGGGTGAAAAAATGGCAAAGTGTCAAGGGAAAAATTCAGAAACCCGTGCCTAGGGTCCTGGAGCCCAGGGGCGGCTGTAAAGTCTGTGGAGAGCCGCTGTGTCCCTGGATGAAATGAGAAAAAGGGTGAAAAAATGGCAAAGTGTCAAGGGAGCTAGGCAGAAACCCATGCCTAGGGTCCTGGAGCCCAGGGGCGGCTGCAAAGTCTGTGGAGAGCCGCTGTGTCCCTGGATGAAATGAGAAAAAGGGTGAAAAAATGGCAAAGTGTCAAGGGAGCTAGGCAGAAACCCATGCCTAGGGTCCTGGAGCCCAGGGGCCGCGGGAAAGTCTGTGGAGAGCCGCTGTGTCCCTGGATGAAATGAGAAAAAGGGTGAAAAAATGGCAAAGTGTCAAGGGAGAAATTCAGAAACTCAGGCCGAGCTGGCTGGAGCCCAGGGGCGGCTGCAAAGTCTGTGGAGAGCCGCTGTGTCCCTGGATGAAATGAGAAAAAAGGTGAAAAAATGGCAAAGTGTCAAGGGAGAAATTCAGAAACCCAGGCCGAGCTGCCTGGAGCCCGGGGGCGGCTGCAAAGTCTGTGGAGAGCCGCTGTGTCCCTGGATGAAATGAGAAAAAAGGTGAAAAAATGGCAAAGTGTCAAGGGAGCTAGGCAGAAACCCATGCCTAGGGTCCTGGAGCCCAGGGGCGGTTCTAAAGTCTGTGAGAGCCGCTGTGTCCCTGGATGAAATGAGAAAAAGGGTGAAAAAATGGCAAAGTGTCAAGGGAGAAATTCAGAAACTCAGGCCGAGCTGGCTGGAGCCCAGGGGCGGCTGCAAAGTCTGTGGAGAGCCGCTGTGTCCCTGGATGAAATGAGAAAAAAGGTGAAAAAATGGCAAAGTGTCAAGGGAGAAATTCAGAAACTCAGGCCGAGCTGCCTGGAGCCCAGGGGCCGCGGGAAAGTCTGTGGAGAGCCGCTGTGTCCCTGGATGAAATGAGAAAAAGGGTGAAAAAATGGCAAAGTGTCAAGGGAAAAATTCAGAAACCCGTGCCTAGGGTCCTGGAGCCCAGGGGCGGCTGTAAAGTCTGTGGAGAGCCGCTGTGTCCCTGGATGAAATGAGAAAAAGGGTGAAAAAATGGCAAAGTGTCAAGGGAGCTAGGCAGAAACCCATGCCTAGGGTCCTGGAGCCCAGGGGCGGCTGCAAAGTCTGTGGAGAGCCGCTGTGTCCCTGGATGAAATGAGAAAAAGGGTGAAAAAATGGCAAAGTGTCAAGGGAGCTAGGCAGAAACCCATGCCTAGGGTCCTGGAGCCCAGGGGCCGCGGGAAAGTCTGTGGAGAGCCGCTGTGTCCCTGGATGAAATGAGAAAAAGGGTGAAAAAATGGCAAAGTGTCAAGGGAGAAATTCAGAAACTCAGGCCGAGCTGGCTGGAGCCCAGGGGCGGCTGCAAAGTCTGTGGAGAGCCGCTGTGTCCCTGGATGAAATGAGAAAAAAGGTGAAAAAATGGCAAAGTGTCAAGGGAGAAATTCAGAAACCCAGGCCGAGCTGCCTGGAGCCCGGGGGCGGCTGCAAAGTCTGTGGAGAGCCGCTGTGTCCCTGGATGAAATGAGAAAAAAGGTGAAAAAATGGCAAAGTGTCAAGGGAGCTAGGCAGAAACCCATGCCTAGGGTCCTGGAGCCCAGGGGCGGTTCTAAAGTCTGTGAGAGCCGCTGTGTCCCTGGATGAAATGAGAAAAAGGGTGAAAAAATGGCAAAGTGTCAAGGGAGAAATTCAGAAACTCAGGCCGAGCTGGCTGGAGCCCAGGGGCGGCTGCAAAGTCTGTGGAGAGCCGCTGTGTCCCTGGATGAAATGAGAAAAAAGGTGAAAAAATGGCAAAGTGTCAAGGGAGAAATTCAGAAACTCAGGCCGAGCTGCCTGGAGCCCAGGGGCCGCGGGAAAGTCTGTGGAGAGCCGCTGTGTCCCTGGATGAAATGAGAAAAAGGGTGAAAAAATGGCAAAGTGTCAAGGGAAAAATTCAGAAACCCGTGCCTAGGGTCCTGGAGCCCAGGGGCGGCTGTAAAGTCTGTGGAGAGCCGCTGTGTCCCTGGATGAAATGAGAAAAAGGGTGAAAAAATGGCAAAGTGTCAAGGGAGCTAGGCAGAAACCCATGCCTAGGGTCCTGGAGCCCAGGGGCGGCTGCAAAGTCTGTGGAGAGCCGCTGTGTCCCTGGATGAAATGAGAAAAAGGGTGAAAAAATGGCAAAGTGTCAAGGGAGCTAGGCAGAAACCCATGCCTAGGGTCCTGGAGCCCAGGGGCCGCGGGAAAGTCTGTGGAGAGCCGCTGTGTCCCTGGATGAAATGAGAAAAAGGGTGAAAAAATGGCAAAGTGTCAAGGGAGAAATTCAGAAACTCAGGCCGAGCTGGCTGGAGCCCAGGGGCGGCTGCAAAGTCTGTGGAGAGCCGCTGTGTCCCTGGATGAAATGAGAAAAAAGGTGAAAAAATGGCAAAGTGTCAAGGGAGAAATTCAGAAACCCAGGCCGAGCTGCCTGGAGCCCGGGGGCGGCTGCAAAGTCTGTGGAGAGCCGCTGTGTCCCTGGATGAAATGAGAAAAAAGGTGAAAAAATGGCAAAGTGTCAAGGGAGCTAGGCAGAAACCCATGCCTAGGGTCCTGGAGCCCAGGGGCCGCGGGAAAGTCTGTGGAGAGCCGCTGTGTCCCTGGATGAAATGAGAAAAAGGGTGAAAAAATGGCAAAGTGTCAAGGGAGAAATTCAGAAACTCAGGCCGAGCTGGCTGGAGCCCAGGGGCGGCTGCAAAGTCTGTGGAGAGCCGCTGTGTCCCTGGATGAAATGAGAAAAAAGGTGAAAAAATGGCAAAGTGTCAAGGGAGAAATTCAGAAACCCAGGCCGAGCTGCCTGGAGCCCGGGGGCGGCTGCAAAGTCTGTGGAGAGCCGCTGTGTCCCTGGATGAAATGAGAAAAAAGGTGAAAAAATGGCAAAGTGTCAAGGGAGAAATTCAGAAACCCAGGCCGAGCTTCCTGGAGCCCGGGGGCGCCTGCAAAGTCTGTGGAGAGCCGCTGTGTCCCTGGATGAAATGAGAAAAAGGGTGGAAAAATGGCAAAGTGTCAAGGGAGCTAGGCAGAAACCCATGCCTAGGGTCCTGGAGCCCAGGGGCGGTTCTAAAGTCTGTGAGAGCCGCTGTGTCCCTGGATGAAATGAGAAAAAGGGTGAAAAAGTAACAAAGTGTCAAGGGAGAAATTCAGAAACCCAGGCCGAGCTGCCTGGAGCCTCAAAGCGGATAGAAATAGCGTGGAGAGCCGCTGTTAAGCCAGACGCCCTCTGGCGGACACAGGCAGGAGTTGCAGTAAATGCATTGAAGTCAATGGGCGAGAGTACCCAATGCGCCAAAAAAGTGCTGAAAATATGACAAAGTGTCAAATGAATGGGAGTCAATGGGCGAGAGTACCCAATGCGCCAAAAAAGTGCTGAAAATATGACAAAGTGTCAAATGAATGGGAGTCAATGGGCGAGAGTACCCAATGCACAAAAAAAGTGCTGAAAAAGTCCACACGAGCCTAGTCAGAAATGCAGGCCGAGGCGGCTAAAGCCCCAAAGCGGCTATAAAAAGCGTGGAGAGCCGCTGTCGCCCCGGAGGAACGGAGAAAAAGTGCTGAAAAAAGGCCTAAATCCTAACGGACCTAGGCGGAAGTGCAGGCGAGGCGGCAGGAGTCTGAAAACCGCTATAAAAAGCGTGGAGAGCCGCTGTCGCCCCGGAGAAACGGAGAAAAAGTGCTGAAAAAAGGCCTAAATCCTAACGGACCTAGGCGGAAGTGCAGGCGAGGCGGCAGGAGTCTGAAAACGGCTATAAAATGCGTGGAGAGCCGCTGTCGCCCCGGAGAAACGGAGAAAAAGTGCTGAAAAAAGGCCTAAATCCTAACGGACCGAGGCGGAAGTGCAGGCGAGGCGGCAGGAGTCTGAAAACGGCTATAAAATGCGTGGAGAGCCGCTGTCGCCCCGGAGGAACGGAGAAAAAGTGCTGAAAAAAGGCCTAAATCCTAACGGACCGAGGCGGAAGTGCAGGCGAGGCGGCAGGAGTCTGAAAACGGCTATAAAATGCGTGGAGAGCCGCTGTCGCCCCGGAGGAACGGAGAAAAAGTGCTGAAAAAAGGCCTAAATCCTAACGGACCGAGGCGGAAGTGCAGGCGAGGCGGCAGGAGTCTGAAAACGGCTATAAAATGCGTGGAGAGCCGCTGTCGCCCCGGAGGAACGGAGAAAAAGTGCTGAAAAAAGGCCTAAATCCTAACGGACCGAGGCGGAAGTGCAGGCGAGGCGGCAGGAGTCTGAAAACGGCTATAAAATGCGTGGAGAGCCGCTGTCGCCCCGGAGGAACGGAGAAAAAGTGCTGAAAAAAGGCCTAAATCCTAACGGACCGAGGCGGAAGTGCAGGCGAGGCGGCAGGAGTCTGAAAGCGGCTATAAAACGCGTGGAGAGCCGCTCGGATGATTTTTCAAAGTGTCAAATGAATGGGAGTGAATGGGGCAGAGTACCCAATGTGTAAAAAAAGTGCTGAAAAAACGACAAAGTCCACACGAGCCTAGTCAGAAATGCAGTCCGAGGCGGCTGGAGCCCCAAAGCGGCTATAAAACGCGTGGAGAGCCGCTCGGATGATTTTTCAAAGTGTCAAATGAATGGGAGTGAATGGGGCAGAGTACCCAATGTGTAAAAAAAGTGCTGAAAAAACGACAAAGTCCACACGAGCCTAGTCAGAAATGCAGTCCGAGGCGGCTGGAGCCCCAAAGCGGCTATAAAACGCGTGGAGAGCCGCTCGGATGATTTTTCAAAGTGTGAAATGAATGGGAGTGAATGGGGCGGAGTACCCAATGCGCGAAAAAAGTGCTGAAAAAACGACAAAGTCCACACGAGCCTAGTCAGAAATGCAGTCCGAGGCGGCTGGAGCCCCAAAGCGGCTATAAAACGCGTGGAGAGCCGCTCGGATGATTTTTCAAAGTGTGAAATGAATGGGAGTGAATGGGGCGGAGTACCCAATGCGCGAAAAAAGTGCTGAAAAAACGACAAAGTCCACACGAGCCTAGTCAGAAATGAAGGCCGAGGCGGCTGGAGCCCCAAAGCGGCTATAAAATGCGTGGAGAGCCGCTCGGATGATTTTTCTAAGTGTGAAATGAATGGGAGTGAATGGGGCGGAGTACCCAATGCGCGAAAAAAGTGCTGAAAAAACGACAAAGTGTCAAATGAATGGGAGTGAATGGGCGGAGTACCCAATGCGTGAAAAAAGGTCTGGAAAAACGACAAAGTGTCAAATGAATGGGAGTCAATGGGCGGAGTACCCAATGCGCGAAAAAAGTGCTGAAAAAATGACAAAGTGTCAAATGAATGGGAGTCAATGAGTGTTTTGGTCGACCAGGAAAAAACGCGTTTACGGGAGAGGGTAAATCAGCCGAGAGGGGGGGGGGGGGGGTATACTTTACCCTCTCCCGTAAATGCCATTTTTCCTGGTTGACCAAAACACCTCCAGCACGATTTCGGAAACCCAGTTTTTAGAAACACTGACCTCCAGGGGAAGTACCGAGAAAAGCACACTTTTGAATCCGCTTTTGACGCACTGAAACACGGACGTGAGCTGGGGCTGTGCCGCTCTTGGAAAACCCCTGGAGGTTATTTTCTAAAACGGGTTTCCGCGTCCCCCTGGGCGCCCGTGTTGGGCCGCGCAAGGCGGTCCGGGCTGCCCACCCCATCTGAGTGCCCCGTTGGGCCGCGTGCATGGCAGGCATCCAAGGAAGGCTGATGAGCAGCGGTGATGATGATGATGAGACACCAGCTGCAATTTTGACAAAGTGTCACCTCTCAAGCATTTCCAAGCGTGACACAAACAAAAGGGAACGGGAACTTTGATATGAGTGACTTGTGCTTCTTTTTCTCTAAGTGTCACTCCACAGCTGGCACCCAGGCTGTGTGACGCAGGTGTCCGACGAGGAGCGCCCGCGATGGGCCGCGTCAGGCGGCCCGGGCCGCGCTATCACCTCCGGATGACAACATCCAAAGGAGCACGTTGGTGCTTGCTGGGAGTTTGCGCACGCGATAGGCGACGCCTGGCGGCCCTGGCCGCGCCTCGCCAGCGGGTAATGACGACCGCGAGCGCCATGCTGCGCCGATGGAGCTGTCCGAGGAGCGAGAGCGCCCGCCATGGGCGGCATCCGGCGGCCCCTGGCCGTGCTTCGTCTGCGGGTCGCTCTCCACCTCCGGGTGGCCAATCCGAGGTGTCCGCAAAGTGTGTGCGCTCGCCATGGGCGGCATCCGGCGGCCTCTGGCCGTGCTTCGTCTGCGGGTGCACACTAGGCGCGGTGGCTTTGTCCGCGCTCCACCTCCGGGTGGCGAATCCCAAAAAGCAGCACTTGGGTGCTTCGTAGGTGTCAGAAAAGTGTGTGCGCCCGCCATGGGCGGCATCCGGCGGCCTCTGGCCGTGCTTCGTCTGCGGGTGCACACTAGGCGCGGTGGCTTTGTCCGCGCTCCACCTCCGGGTGGCGAATCCCAAAAAGCAGCACTTGGGTGCTTCGTAGGTGTCAGAAAAGTGTGTGCGCCCGCCATGGGCGGCATCCGGCGGCCTCTGGCCGTGCTTCGTCTGCGGGCGCACACTCGGAGCGAGGCTGCTGCTCGCTCCGGCGCGGTGGCTGGGTCCGCGCTCCACCTCCGGGTGGCGGAAGGAATCGAAAAGGAGCACTTTGCTGCTTCGCAGGTGTCAGAGGAGTGGGAGCGCCCGCCATGGGCGGCATCCGGCGGCCCCTGGCCGTGCTTCGTCTGCGGGTCGCTCTCCACCTCCGGGTGGCCCACTCCAAAGAAAATAAAAAAGGAGCCCAGCTCACTGGAAGGCAAGCTGAGGCTCCGGCGCGGGTAAGAGGGGCCCGCGCCTCACCTCCGGGTGTCCGACAAAGAGGAGCCGAGTGTGCTCATTGGAGGCCAGTGGGACCTCCGGCGCGGTAGCAGGGCCCGCGCTTCACCTCCGGGTGTCCGACAGAGAGGAGCCGAGTGCTCACTGGAGGCGAGTGACACCTCCGGCGCGGCCACCCGGGGGGCCATTGCCCCCCACCCGGCCGCGCTCGCACGCACCCCAACCCCCTGAGCCCCCACTGACCTAGCGGTAAACCAGACCCGCCTTTGGAGGGCCCCCGCCGGCCGGCCGTGGTGCCGGTGTTCGGGCGGACGGCTCCTCCAGCCTGCGGGTTGGCCTCAATGGGCAAGTGCACATGGCACCCGTGAAGCCGATGATTGCCGAGGCAGCGGTTCGCCGTCCCCTCGTCACACGCGTGTCGCACTCTGCCCGACCTATCGGTAGCGAGATCGAGACGACCCGTCTGACCCAGTTGTCCTCCATCGGCGCCGCGCCGGTTCGGCCCCCGCATCGCCGCCATCTCTCGGGACAGGTGCCCGCCTGGGCGGTTCCAAGGTGCGTGGGAAGCAGCGACG
>NW_026559809.1:0-2500 GCF_027744805.1 Dunckerocampus dactyliophorus | reverse complement strand
GCCCAGGGGCGGCTGCAAAGTCTGTGGAGAGCCGCTGTGTCCCTGGATGAAATGAGAAAAAGGGTGAAAAAATGGCAAAGTGTCAAGGGAGCTAGGCAGAAACCCATGCCTAGGGTCCTGGAGCCCAGGGGCCGCGGGAAAGTCTGTGGAGAGCCGCTGTGTCCCTGGATGAAATGAGAAAAAGGGTGAAAAAATGGCAAAGTGTCAAGGGAGAAATTCAGAAACTCAGGCCGAGCTGGCTGGAGCCCAGGGGCGGCTGCAAAGTCTGTGGAGAGCCGCTGTGTCCCTGGATGAAATGAGAAAAAAGGTGAAAAAATGGCAAAGTGTCAAGGGAGAAATTCAGAAACCCAGGCCGAGCTGCCTGGAGCCCGGGGGCGGCTGCAAAGTCTGTGGAGAGCCGCTGTGTCCCTGGATGAAATGAGAAAAAAGGTGAAAAAATGGCAAAGTGTCAAGGGAGCTAGGCAGAAACCCATGCCTAGGGTCCTGGAGCCCAGGGGCCGCGGGAAAGTCTGTGGAGAGCCGCTGTGTCCCTGGATGAAATGAGAAAAAGGGTGAAAAAATGGCAAAGTGTCAAGGGAGAAATTCAGAAACTCAGGCCGAGCTGGCTGGAGCCCAGGGGCGGCTGCAAAGTCTGTGGAGAGCCGCTGTGTCCCTGGATGAAATGAGAAAAAAGGTGAAAAAATGGCAAAGTGTCAAGGGAGAAATTCAGAAACCCAGGCCGAGCTGCCTGGAGCCCGGGGGCGGCTGCAAAGTCTGTGGAGAGCCGCTGTGTCCCTGGATGAAATGAGAAAAAAGGTGAAAAAATGGCAAAGTGTCAAGGGAGAAATTCAGAAACCCAGGCCGAGCTTCCTGGAGCCCGGGGGCGCCTGCAAAGTCTGTGGAGAGCCGCTGTGTCCCTGGATGAAATGAGAAAAAGGGTGGAAAAATGGCAAAGTGTCAAGGGAGCTAGGCAGAAACCCATGCCTAGGGTCCTGGAGCCCAGGGGCGGTTCTAAAGTCTGTGAGAGCCGCTGTGTCCCTGGATGAAATGAGAAAAAGGGTGAAAAAGTAACAAAGTGTCAAGGGAGAAATTCAGAAACCCAGGCCGAGCTGCCTGGAGCCTCAAAGCGGATAGAAATAGCGTGGAGAGCCGCTGTTAAGCCAGACGCCCTCTGGCGGACACAGGCAGGAGTTGCAGTAAATGCATTGAAGTCAATGGGCGAGAGTACCCAATGCGCCAAAAAAGTGCTGAAAATATGACAAAGTGTCAAATGAATGGGAGTCAATGGGCGAGAGTACCCAATGCGCCAAAAAGTGCTGAAAATATGACAAAGTGTCAAATGAATGGGAGTCAATGGGCGAGAGTACCCAATGCACAAAAAAAGTGCTGAAAAAGTCCACACGAGCCTAGTCAGAAATGCAGGCCGAGGCGGCTAAAGCCCCAAAGCGGCTATAAAAAGCGTGAGAGCCGCTGTCGCCCCGGAGGAACGGAGAAAAAGTGCTGAAAAAAGGCCTAAATCCTAACGGACCTAGGCGGAAGTGCAGGCGAGGCGGCAGGAGTCTGAAAACCGCTATAAAAAGCGTGGAGAGCCGCTGTCGCCCCGGAGAAACGGAGAAAAAGTGCTGAAAAAAGGCCTAAATCCTAACGGACCTAGGCGGAAGTGCAGGCGAGGCGGCAGGAGTCTGAAAACGGCTATAAAATGCGTGGAGAGCCGCTGTCGCCCCGGAGAAACGGAGAAAAAGTGCTGAAAAAAAGGCCTAAATCCTAACGGACCGAGGCGGAAGTGCAGGCGAGGCGGCAGGAGTCTGAAAACGGCTATAAAATGCGTGGAGAGCCGCTGTCGCCCCGGAGGAACGGAGAAAAAGTGCTGAAAAAAGGCCTAAATCCTAACGGACCGAGGCGGAAGTGCAGGCGAGGCGGCAGGAGTCTGAAAACGGCTATAAAATGCGTGGAGAGCCGCTGTCGCCCCGGAGGAACGGAGAAAAAGTGCTGAAAAAAGGCCTAAATCCTAACGGACCGAGGCGGAAGTGCAGGCGAGGCGGCAGGAGTCTGAAAACGGCTATAAAATGCGTGGAGAGCCGCTGTCGCCCCGGAGGAACGGAGAAAAAGTGCTGAAAAAAGGCCTAAATCCTAACGGACCGAGGCGGAAGTGCAGGCGAGGCGGCAGGAGTCTGAAAACGGCTATAAAATGCGTGGAGAGCCGCTGTCGCCCCGGAGGAACGGAGAAAAAGTGCTGAAAAAAGGCCTAAATCCTAACGGACCGAGGCGGAAGTGCAGGCGAGGCGGCAGGAGTCTGAAAGCGGCTATAAAACGCGTGGAGAGCCGCTCGGATGATTTTTCAAAGTGTCAAATGAATGGGAGTGAATGGGGCAGAGTACCCAATGTGTAAAAAAAGTGCTGAAAAAACGACAAAGTCCACACGAGCCTAGTCAGAAATGCAGTCCGAGGCGGCTGGAGCCCCAAAGCGGCTATAAAACGCGTGGAGAGCCGCTCGGATGATTTTTCAAAGTGTCAAATGAAT
>NW_026559808.1:27500-34729 GCF_027744805.1 Dunckerocampus dactyliophorus | reverse complement strand
GCCCATTGAGGCCAACCCGCAGGCTGGAGGAGCCGTCCGCCCGAACACCGGCACCACGGCCGGCCGGCGGGGGCCCTCCAAAGGCGGGTCTGGTTTACCGCTAGGTCAGTGGGGGCTCAGGGGGTTGGGGTGCGTGCGAGCGCGGCCGGGTGGGGGGCAATGGCCCCCCGGGTGGCCGCGCCGGAGGTGTCACTCGCCTCCAGTGAGCACTCGGCTCCTCTCTGTCGGACACCCGGAGGTGAAGCGCGGGCCCTGCTACCGCGCCGGAGGTCCCACTGGCCTCCAATGAGCACACTCGGCTCCTCTTTGTCGGACACCCGGAGGTGAGGCGCGGGCCCCTCTTACCCGCGCCGGAGCCTCAGCTTGCCTTCCAGTGAGCTGGGCTCCTTTTTTATTTTCTTTGGAGTGGGCCACCCGGAGGTGGAGAGCGACCCGCAGACGAAGCACGGCCAGGGGCCGCCGGATGCCGCCCATGGCGGGCGCTCCCACTCCTCTGACACCTGCGAAGCAGCAAAGTGCTCCTTTTCGATTCCTTCCGCCACCCGGAGGTGGAGCGCGGACCCAGCCACCGCGCCGGAGCGAGCAGCAGCCTCGCTCCGAGTGTGCGCCCGCAGACGAAGCACGGCCAGAGGCCGCCGGATGCCGCCCATGGCGGGCGCACACACTTTTCTGACACCTACGAAGCACCCAAGTGCTGCTTTTTGGGATTCGCCACCCGGAGGTGGAGCGCGGACAAAGCCACCGCGCCTAGTGTGCACCCGCAGACGAAGCACGGCCAGAGGCCGCCGGATGCCGCCCATGGCGGGCGCACACACTCTTCTGACACCTTCGTAGCACCAAAGTGCTGCTTTTTGGGATTCGCCACCCGGAGGTGGAGCGCGGACAAAGCTACCGCGCCGGAGCGAGCAGGAGCCTCGCTCCGAGTGTGCACCCGCAGACGAAGCACGGCCAGAGGCCGCCGGATGCCGCCCATGGCGAGCGCACACACTTTGCGGACACCTCGGATTGGCCACCCGGAGGTGGAGAGCGACCCGCAGACGAAGCACGGCCAGGGGCCGCCGGATGCCGCCCATGGCGGGCGCTCTCGCTCCTCGGACAGCTCCATCGGCGCAGCATGGCGCTCGCGGTCGTCATTACCCGCTGGCGAGGCGCGGCCAGGGCCGCCAGGCGTCGCCTATCGCGTGCGCAAACTCCCAGCAAGCACCAACGTGCTCCTTTGGATGTTGTCATCCGGAGGTGATAGCGCGGCCCGGGCCGCCTGACGCGGCCCATCGCGGGCGCTCCTCGTCGGACACCTGCGTCACACAGCCTGGGTGCCAGCTGTGGAGTGACACTTGGAGAAAAAGAAGCACAAGTCACTCATATCAAAGTTCCCGTTCCCTTTTGTTTGTGTCACGCTTGGAAATGCTTGAGAGGTGACACTTTGTCAAAATTGCAGCTGGTGTCTCATCATCATCATCACCGCTGCTCATCAGCCTTCCTTGGATGCCTGCCATGCACGCGGCCCAACGGGGCACTCAGATGGGGTGGGCAGCCCGGACCGCCTTGCGCGGCCCAACACGGGCGCCCAGGGGGACGCGGAAACCCGTTTTAGAAAATAACCTCCAGGGGTTTTCCAAGAGCGGCACAGCCCCAGCTCACGTCCGTGTTTCAGTGCGTCAAAAGCGGATTCAAAAGTGTGCTTTTCTCGGTACTTCCCCTGGAGGTCAGTGTTTCTAAAAACTGGGTTTCCGAAATCGTGCTGGAGGTGTTTTGGTCAACCAGGAAAAATGGCATTTACGGGAGAGGGTAAAGTATACCCCCCCCCCCCCCTCTCGGCTGATTTACCCTCTCCCGTAAACGCGTTTTTTCCTGGTCGACCAAAACACTCATTGACTCCCATTCATTTGACACTTTGTCATTTTTTCAGCACTTTTTTCGCGCATTGGGTACTCCGCCCATTCACTCCCATTCATTTGACACTTTGTCGTTTTTCCAGACCTTTTTTCACGCATTGGGTACTCCGCCCATTCACTCCCATTCATTTGACACTTTGTCGTTTTTTCAGCACTTTTTTCGCGCATTGGGTACTCCGCCCATTCACTCCCATTCATTTCACACTTAGAAAAATCATCCGAGCGGCTCTCCACGCATTTTATAGCCGCTTTGGGGCTCCAGCCGCCTCGGCCTTCATTTCTGACTAGGCTCGTGTGGACTTTGTCGTTTTTTCAGCACTTTTTTCGCGCATTGGGTACTCCGCCCCATTCACTCCCATTCATTTCACACTTAGAAAAATCATCCGAGCGGCTCTCCACGCATTTTATAGCCGCTTTGGGGCTCCAGCCGCCTCGGCCTTCATTTCTGACTAGGCTCGTGTGGACTTTGTCGTTTTTTCAGCACTTTTTTCGCGCATTGGGTACTCCGCCCCATTCACTCCCATTCATTTGACACTTTGAAAAATCATCCGAGCGGCTCTCCACGCATTTTATAGCCGCTTTGGGGCTCCAGCCGCCTCGGACTGCATTTCTGACTAGGCTCGTGTGGACTTTGTCGTTTTTTCAGCACTTTTTTTACACATTGGGTACTCTGCCCCATTCACTCCCATTCATTTGACACTTTGAAAAATCATCCGAGCGGCTCTCCACGCGTTTTATAGCCGCTTTGGGGCTCCAGCCGCCTCGGACTGCATTTCTGACTAGGCTCGTGTGGACTTTGTCGTTTTTTCAGCACTTTTTTTACACATTGGGTACTCTGCCCCATTCACTCCCATTCATTTGACACTTTGAAAAATCATCCGAGCGGCTCTCCACGCGTTTTATAGCCGCTTTCAGACTCCTGCCGCCTCGCCTGCACTTCCGCCTCGGTCCGTTAGGATTTAGGCCTTTTTTCAGCACTTTTTCTCCGTTCCTCCGGGGCGACAGCGGCTCTCCACGCATTTTATAGCCGTTTTCAGACTCCTGCCGCCTCGCCTGCACTTCCGCCTCGGTCCGTTAGGATTTAGGCCTTTTTTCAGCACTTTTTCTCCGTTCCTCCGGGGCGACAGCGGCTCTCCACGCATTTTATAGCCGTTTTCAGACTCCTGCCGCCTCGCCTGCACTTCCGCCTCGGTCCGTTAGGATTTAGGCCTTTTTTCAGCACTTTTTCTCCGTTCCTCCGGGGCGACAGCGGCTCTCCACGCATTTTATAGCCGTTTTCAGACTCCTGCCGCCTCGCCTGCACTTCCGCCTCGGTCCGTTAGGATTTAGGCCTTTTTTCAGCACTTTTTCTCCGTTTCTCCGGGGCGACAGCGGCTCTCCACGCATTTTATAGCCGTTTTCAGACTCCTGCCGCCTCGCCTGCACTTCCGCCTAGGTCCGTTAGGATTTAGGCCTTTTTTCAGCACTTTTTCTCCGTTTCTCCGGGGCGACAGCGGCTCTCCACGCTTTTTATAGCGGTTTTCAGACTCCTGCCGCCTCGCCTGCACTTCCGCCTCGGTCCGTTAGGACGTGGGCCTTTTTTCAGCACTTTTTCTCCGTTCCTCCGGGGCGACAGCGGCTCTCCACGCTTTTTATAGCCGCTTTGGGGCTCCAGCCGCCTCGGCCTGCATTTCTGACTAGGCTCGTGTGGACTTTTTCAGCACTTTTTTTGTGCATTGGGTACTCTCGCCCATTGACTCCCATTCATTTGACACTTTGTCATATTTTCAGCACTTTTTTGGCGCATTGGGTACTCTCGCCCATTGCCTCCCATTCATTTGACACTTTGTCATATTTTCAGCACTTTTTTGGCGCATTGGGTACTCTCGCCCATTGACTTCAATGCATTTACTGCAACTCCTGCCTGTGTCCGCCAGAGGGCGTCTGGCTTAACAGCGGCTCTCCACGCTATTTCTATCCGCTTTGAGGCTCCAGGCAGCTCGGCCTGGGTTTCTGAATTTCTCCCTTGACACTTTGTTACTTTTTCACCTTTTTTCTCATTTCATCCAGGGACACAGCGGCTCTCCACAGACTTTCCCGCGGCCCCTGGGCTCCAGGACCCTAGGCATGGGTTTCTGAATTTCTCCCTTGACACTTTGCCATTTTTTCACCTTTTTCTTCATTTCATCCAGGGACACAGCGGCTCTCCACAGACTTTCCCGCGGCCCCTGGGCTCCAGGCAGCTCGGCCTGAGTTTCTGAATTTCTCCCTTGACACTTTGCCATTTTTTCACCTTTTTTCTCATTTCATCCAGGGACACAGCGGCACTCCACAGACTTTACAGCCGCCCCTGGGCTCCAGGCAGCTCGGCATGGGTTTCTGCCTAGCTCCCTTGACACTTTGCCATTTTTTCACCTTTTTTCTCATTTCATCCAGGGCAACAGCGGCTCTCACAGACTTTAGAACCGCCCCTGGGCTCCAGGACCCTAGGCATGGGTTTCTGCCTAGCTCCCTTGACACTTTGCCATTTTTTCACCTTTTTTCTCATTTCATCCAGGGACACAGCGGCTCTCCACAGACTTTCCCGCGGCCCCTGGGCTCCAGGACCCTAGGCATGGGTTTCTGCCTAGCTCCCTTGACACTTTGTTACTTTTTCACCCTTTTTCTCATTTCATCCAGGGACACAGCGGCTCTCCACAGACTTTGCATCCGCCCCTGGGCTCCAGGCAGCTCGGCCTGAGTTTCTGAATTTCTCCCTTGACACTTTGCCATTTTTTCACCTTTTTTCTCATTTCATCCAGGGACACAGCGGCTCTCCACAGACTTTCCCGCGGCCCCTGGGCTCCAGGCAGCTCGGCCTGAGTTTCTGAATTTCTCCCTTGACACTTTGCCATTTTTCCACCCTTTTTCTCATTTCATCCAGGGACACAGCGGCTCTCCACAGACTTTACAGCCGCCCCTGGGCTCCAGGACCCTAGGCATGGGTTTCTGAATTTCTCCCTTGACACTTTGCCATTTTTTCACCCTTTTTCTCATTTCATCCAGGGACACAGCGGCTCTCCACAGACTTTGCAGCCGCCCCTGGGCTCCAGGCAGCTCGGCCTGGGTTTCTGAATTTCTCCCTTGACACTTTGCCATTTTTCCACCCTTTTTCTCATTTCATCCAGGGACACAGCGGCACTCCACAGACTTTGCAGCCGCCCCTGGGCTCCAGGCAGCTCGGCCTGAGTTTCTGAATTTCTCCCTTGACACTTTGCCATTTTTCCACCCTTTTTCTCATTTCATCCAGGGACACAGCGGCACTCCACAGACTTTGCAGCCGCCCCTGGGCTCCAGGCAGCTCGGCCTGAGTTTCTGAATTTCTCCCTTGACACTTTGCCATTTTTCCACCTTTTTTCTCATTTCATCCAGGGACACAGCGGCACTCCACAGACTTTACAGCCGCCCCTGGGCTCCAGGCAGCTCGGCCTGAGTTTCTGAATTTCTCCCTTGACACTTTGCCATTTTTTCACCTTTTTTCTCATTTCATCCAGGGACACAGCGGCACTCCACAGACTTTCCCGCGGCCCCTGGGCTCCAGGACCCTAGGCATGGGTTTCTGCCTAGCTCCCTTGACACTTTGCCATTTTTTCACCCTTTTTCTCAATTCATCCAGGGACACAGCGGCTCTCACAGACTTTAGAACCGCCCCTGGGCTCCAGGACCCTAGGCATGGGTTTCTGCCTAGCTCCCTTGACACTTTGCCATTTTTTCACCTTTTTTCTCATTTCATCCAGGGACACAGCGGCTCTCCACAGACTTTCCCGCGGCCCCTGGGCTCCAGGCAGCTCGGCCTGAGTTTCTGAATTTCTCCCTTGACACTTTGCCATTTTTTCACCTTTTTTCTCATTTCATCCAGGGACACAGCGGCACTCCACAGACTTTACAGCCGCCCCTGGGCTCCAGGCAGCTCGGCCTGAGTTTCTGAATTTCTCCCTTGACACTTTGCCATTTTTTCACCTTTTTTCTCATTTCATCCAGGGACACAGCGGCACTCCACAGACTTTACAGCCGCCCCTGGGCTCCAGGCAGCTCGGCCTGAGTTTCTGAATTTCTCCCTTGACACTTTGCCATTTTTTCACCTTTTTTCTCATTTCATCCAGGGACACAGCGGCACTCCACAGACTTTCCCGCGGCCCCTGGGCTCCAGGACCCTAGGCATGGGTTTCTGCCTAGCTCCCTTGACACTTTGCCATTTTTTCACCCTTTTTCTCAATTCATCCAGGGACACAGCGGCTCTCACAGACTTTAGAACCGCCCCTGGGCTCCAGGACCCTAGGCATGGGTTTCTGCCTAGCTCCCTTGACACTTTGCCATTTTTTCACCTTTTTTCTCATTTCATCCAGGGACACAGCGGCTCTCCACAGACTTTGCAGCCGCCCCTGGGCTCCAGGCAGCTCGGCCTGGGTTTCTGAATTTCTCCCTTGACACTTTGCCATTTTTTCACCTTTTTTCTCATTTCATCCAGGGACACAGCGGCTCTCCACAGACTTTGCAGCCGCCCCTGGGCTCCAGGCAGCTCGGCCTGGGTTTCTGAATTTCTCCCTTGACACTTTGCCATTTTTTCACCCTTTTTCTCATTTCATCCAGGGACACAGCGGCACTCCACAGACTTTACAGCCGCCCCTGGGCTCCAGGCAGCTCGGCATGGGTTTCTGCCTAGCTCCCTTGACACTTTGCCATTTTTCCACCCTTTTTCTCATTTCATCCAGGGACACAGCGGCTCTCCACAGACTTTCCCGCGGCCCCTGGGCTCCAGGCAGCTCGGCCTGAGTTTCTGAATTTCTCCCTTGACACTTTGCCATTTTTTCACCTTTTTTCTCATTTCATCCAGGGACACAGCGGCACTCCACAGACTTTACAGCCGCCCCTGGGCTCCAGGCAGCTCGGCATGGGTTTCTGCCTAGCTCCCTTGACACTTTGCCATTTTTTCACCTTTTTTCTCATTTCATCCAGGGCAACAGCGGCTCTCACAGACTTTAGAACCGCCCCTGGGCTCCAGGACCCTAGGCATGGGTTTCTGCCTAGCTCCCTTGACACTTTGCCATTTTTTCACCTTTTTTCTCATTTCATCCAGGGACACAGCGGCTCTCCACAGACTTTCCCGCGGCCCCTGGGCTCCAGGACCCTAGGCATGGGTTTCTGCCTAGCTCCCTTGACACTTTGTTACTTTTTCACCCTTTTTCTCATTTCATCCAGGGACACAGCGGCTCTCCACAGACTTTGCATCCGCCCCTGGGCTCCAGGCAGCTCGGCCTGAGTTTCTGAATTTCTCCCTTGACACTTTGCCATTTTTTCACCTTTTTTCTCATTTCA
>NW_026559808.1:7500-15000 GCF_027744805.1 Dunckerocampus dactyliophorus | reverse complement strand
ACCGGCGCGGCGCCGATGGAGGACAACTGGGTCAGACGGGTCGTCTCGATCTCGCTACCGATAGGTCGGGCAGAGTGCGACACGCGTGTGACGAGGGGACGGCGAACCGCTGCCTCGGCAATCATCGGCTTCACGGGTGCCATGTGCACTTGCCCATTGAGGCCAACCCGCAGGCTGGAGGAGCCGTCCGCCCGAACACCGGCACCACGGCCGGCCGGCGGGGGCCCTCCAAAGGCGGGTCTGGTTTACCGCTAGGTCAGTGGGGGCTCAGGGGGTTGGGGTGCGTGCGAGCGCGGCCGGGTGGGGGGCAATGGCCCCCCGGGTGGCCGCGCCGGAGGTGTCACTCGCCTCCAGTGAGCACTCGGCTCCTCTCTGTCGGACACCCGGAGGTGAAGCGCGGGCCCTGCTACCGCGCCGGAGGTCCCACTGGCCTCCAATGAGCACACTCGGCTCCTCTTTGTCGGACACCCGGAGGTGAGGCGCGGGCCCCTCTTACCCGCGCCGGAGCCTCAGCTTGCCTTCCAGTGAGCTGGGCTCCTTTTTTATTTTCTTTGGAGTGGGCCACCCGGAGGTGGAGAGCGACCCGCAGACGAAGCACGGCCAGGGGCCGCCGGATGCCGCCCATGGCGGGCGCTCCCACTCCTCTGACACCTGCGAAGCAGCAAAGTGCTCCTTTTCGATTCCTTCCGCCACCCGGAGGTGGAGCGCGGACCCAGCCACCGCGCCGGAGCGAGCAGCAGCCTCGCTCCGAGTGTGCGCCCGCAGACGAAGCACGGCCAGAGGCCGCCGGATGCCGCCCATGGCGGGCGCACACACTTTTCTGACACCTACGAAGCACCCAAGTGCTGCTTTTTGGGATTCGCCACCCGGAGGTGGAGCGCGGACAAAGCCACCGCGCCTAGTGTGCACCCGCAGACGAAGCACGGCCAGAGGCCGCCGGATGCCGCCCATGGCGGGCGCACACACTCTTCTGACACCTTCGTAGCACCAAAGTGCTGCTTTTTGGGATTCGCCACCCGGAGGTGGAGCGCGGACAAAGCTACCGCGCCGGAGCGAGCAGGAGCCTCGCTCCGAGTGTGCACCCGCAGACGAAGCACGGCCAGAGGCCGCCGGATGCCGCCCATGGCGAGCGCACACACTTTGCGGACACCTCGGATTGGCCACCCGGAGGTGGAGAGCGACCCGCAGACGAAGCACGGCCAGGGGCCGCCGGATGCCGCCCATGGCGGGCGCTCTCGCTCCTCGGACAGCTCCATCGGCGCAGCATGGCGCTCGCGGTCGTCATTACCCGCTGGCGAGGCGCGGCCAGGGCCGCCAGGCGTCGCCTATCGCGTGCGCAAACTCCCAGCAAGCACCAACGTGCTCCTTTGGATGTTGTCATCCGGAGGTGATAGCGCGGCCCGGGCCGCCTGACGCGGCCCATCGCGGGCGCTCCTCGTCGGACACCTGCGTCACACAGCCTGGGTGCCAGCTGTGGAGTGACACTTGGAGAAAAAGAAGCACAAGTCACTCATATCAAAGTTCCCGTTCCCTTTTGTTTGTGTCACGCTTGGAAATGCTTGAGAGGTGACACTTTGTCAAAATTGCAGCTGGTGTCTCATCATCATCATCACCGCTGCTCATCAGCCTTCCTTGGATGCCTGCCATGCACGCGGCCCAACGGGGCACTCAGATGGGGTGGGTAGCCCGGACCGCCTTGCGCGGCCCAACACGGGCGCCCAGGGGGACGCGGAAACCCGTTTTAGAAAATAACCTCCAGGGGTTTTCCAAGAGCGGCACAGCCCCAGCTCACGTCCGTGTTTCAGTGCGTCAAAAGCGGATTCAAAAGTGTGCTTTTCTCGGTACTTCCCCTGGAGGTCAGTGTTTCTAAAAACTGGGTTTCCGAAATCGTGCTGGAGGTGTTTTGGTCAACCAGGAAAAATGGCATTTACGGGAGAGGGTAAAGTATACCCCCCCCCCCCCTCTCGGCTGATTTACCCTCTCCCGTAAACGCGTTTTTTCCTGGTCGACCAAAACACTCATTGACTCCCATTCATTTGACACTTTGTCATTTTTTCAGCACTTTTTTCGCGCATTGGGTACTCCGCCCATTCACTCCCATTCATTTGACACTTTGTCGTTTTTCCAGACCTTTTTTCACGCATTGGGTACTCCGCCCATTCACTCCCATTCATTTGACACTTTGTCGTTTTTTCAGCACTTTTTTCGCGCATTGGGTACTCCGCCCCATTCACTCCCATTCATTTCACACTTAGAAAAATCATCCGAGCGGCTCTCCACGCATTTTATAGCCGCTTTGGGGCTCCAGCCGCCTCGGCCTTCATTTCTGACTAGGCTCGTGTGGACTTTGTCGTTTTTTCAGCACTTTTTTCGCGCATTGGGTACTCCGCCCCATTCACTCCCATTCATTTCACACTTTGAAAAATCATCCGAGCGGCTCTCCACGCATTTTATAGCCGCTTTGGGGCTCCAGCCGCCTCGGCCTTCATTTCTGACTAGGCTCGTGTGGACTTTGTCGTTTTTTCAGCACTTTTTTCGCGCATTGGGTACTCCGCCCCATTCACTCCCATTCATTTGACACTTTGAAAAATCATCCGAGCGGCTCTCCACGCATTTTATAGCCGCTTTGGGGCTCCAGCCGCCTCGGACTGCATTTCTGACTAGGCTCGTGTGGACTTTGTCGTTTTTTCAGCACTTTTTTTACACATTGGGTACTCTGCCCCATTCACTCCCATTCATTTGACACTTTGAAAAATCATCCGAGCGGCTCTCCACGCGTTTTATAGCCGCTTTGGGGCTCCAGCCGCCTCGGACTGCATTTCTGACTAGGCTCGTGTGGACTTTGTCGTTTTTTCAGCACTTTTTTTACACATTGGGTACTCTGCCCCATTCACTCCCATTCATTTGACACTTTGAAAAATCATCCGAGCGGCTCTCCACGCGTTTTATAGCCGCTTTCAGACTCCTGCCGCCTCGCCTGCACTTCCGCCTCGGTCCGTTAGGATTTAGGCCTTTTTTCAGCACTTTTTCTCCGTTCCTCCGGGGCGACAGCGGCTCTCCACGCATTTTATAGCCGTTTTCAGACTCCTGCCGCCTCGCCTGCACTTCCGCCTCGGTCCGTTAGGATTTAGGCCTTTTTTCAGCACTTTTTCTCCGTTCCTCCGGGGCGACAGCGGCTCTCCACGCATTTTATAGCCGTTTTCAGACTCCTGCCGCCTCGCCTGCACTTCCGCCTCGGTCCGTTAGGATTTAGGCCTTTTTTCAGCACTTTTTCTCCGTTCCTCCGGGGCGACAGCGGCTCTCCACGCATTTTATAGCCGTTTTCAGACTCCTGCCGCCTCGCCTGCACTTCCGCCTCGGTCCGTTAGGATTTAGGCCTTTTTTCAGCACTTTTTCTCCGTTTCTCCGGGGCGACAGCGGCTCTCCACGCATTTTATAGCCGTTTTCAGACTCCTGCCGCCTCGCCTGCACTTCCGCCTAGGTCCGTTAGGATTTAGGCCTTTTTTCAGCACTTTTTCTCCGTTTCTCCGGGGCGACAGCGGCTCTCCACGCTTTTTATAGCGGTTTTCAGACTCCTGCCGCCTCGCCTGCACTTCCGCCTCGGTCCGTTAGGACGTGGGCCTTTTTTCAGCACTTTTTCTCCGTTCCTCCGGGGCGACAGCGGCTCTCCACGCTTTTTATAGCCGCTTTGGGGCTCCAGCCGCCTCGGCCTGCATTTCTGACTAGGCTCGTGTGGACTTTTTCAGCACTTTTTTTGTGCATTGGGTACTCTCGCCCATTGACTCCCATTCATTTGACACTTTGTCATATTTTCAGCACTTTTTTGGCGCATTGGGTACTCTCGCCCATTGCCTCCCATTCATTTGACACTTTGTCATATTTTCAGCACTTTTTTGGCGCATTGGGTACTCTCGCCCATTGACTTCAATGCATTTACTGCAACTCCTGCCTGTGTCCGCCAGAGGGCGTCTGGCTTAACAGCGGCTCTCCACGCTATTTCTATCCGCTTTGAGGCTCCAGGCAGCTCGGCCTGGGTTTCTGAATTTCTCCCTTGACACTTTGTTACTTTTTCACCTTTTTTCTCATTTCATCCAGGGACACAGCGGCTCTCCACAGACTTTCCCGCGGCCCCTGGGCTCCAGGACCCTAGGCATGGGTTTCTGAATTTCTCCCTTGACACTTTGCCATTTTTTCACCTTTTTCTTCATTTCATCCAGGGACACAGCGGCTCTCCACAGACTTTCCCGCGGCCCCTGGGCTCCAGGCAGCTCGGCCTGAGTTTCTGAATTTCTCCCTTGACACTTTGCCATTTTTTCACCTTTTTTCTCATTTCATCCAGGGACACAGCGGCACTCCACAGACTTTACAGCCGCCCCTGGGCTCCAGGCAGCTCGGCATGGGTTTCTGCCTAGCTCCCTTGACACTTTGCCATTTTTTCACCTTTTTTCTCATTTCATCCAGGGCAACAGCGGCTCTCACAGACTTTAGAACCGCCCCTGGGCTCCAGGACCCTAGGCATGGGTTTCTGCCTAGCTCCCTTGACACTTTGCCATTTTTTCACCTTTTTTCTCATTTCATCCAGGGACACAGCGGCTCTCCACAGACTTTCCCGCGGCCCCTGGGCTCCAGGACCCTAGGCATGGGTTTCTGCCTAGCTCCCTTGACACTTTGTTACTTTTTCACCCTTTTTCTCATTTCATCCAGGGACACAGCGGCTCTCCACAGACTTTGCATCCGCCCCTGGGCTCCAGGCAGCTCGGCCTGAGTTTCTGAATTTCTCCCTTGACACTTTGCCATTTTTTCACCTTTTTTCTCATTTCATCCAGGGACACAGCGGCTCTCCACAGACTTTCCCGCGGCCCCTGGGCTCCAGGCAGCTCGGCCTGAGTTTCTGAATTTCTCCCTTGACACTTTGCCATTTTTCCACCCTTTTTCTCATTTCATCCAGGGACACAGCGGCTCTCCACAGACTTTACAGCCGCCCCTGGGCTCCAGGACCCTAGGCATGGGTTTCTGAATTTCTCCCTTGACACTTTGCCATTTTTTCACCCTTTTTCTCATTTCATCCAGGGACACAGCGGCTCTCCACAGACTTTGCAGCCGCCCCTGGGCTCCAGGCAGCTCGGCCTGGGTTTCTGAATTTCTCCCTTGACACTTTGCCATTTTTCCACCCTTTTTCTCATTTCATCCAGGGACACAGCGGCACTCCACAGACTTTGCAGCCGCCCCTGGGCTCCAGGCAGCTCGGCCTGAGTTTCTGAATTTCTCCCTTGACACTTTGCCATTTTTCCACCCTTTTTCTCATTTCATCCAGGGACACAGCGGCACTCCACAGACTTTGCAGCCGCCCCTGGGCTCCAGGCAGCTCGGCCTGAGTTTCTGAATTTCTCCCTTGACACTTTGCCATTTTTCCACCTTTTTTCTCATTTCATCCAGGGACACAGCGGCACTCCACAGACTTTACAGCCGCCCCTGGGCTCCAGGCAGCTCGGCCTGAGTTTCTGAATTTCTCCCTTGACACTTTGCCATTTTTTCACCTTTTTTCTCATTTCATCCAGGGACACAGCGGCACTCCACAGACTTTCCCGCGGCCCCTGGGCTCCAGGACCCTAGGCATGGGTTTCTGCCTAGCTCCCTTGACACTTTGCCATTTTTTCACCCTTTTTCTCAATTCATCCAGGGACACAGCGGCTCTCACAGACTTTAGAACCGCCCCTGGGCTCCAGGACCCTAGGCATGGGTTTCTGCCTAGCTCCCTTGACACTTTGCCATTTTTTCACCTTTTTTCTCATTTCATCCAGGGACACAGCGGCTCTCCACAGACTTTCCCGCGGCCCCTGGGCTCCAGGCAGCTCGGCCTGAGTTTCTGAATTTCTCCCTTGACACTTTGCCATTTTTTCACCTTTTTTCTCATTTCATCCAGGGACACAGCGGCACTCCACAGACTTTACAGCCGCCCCTGGGCTCCAGGCAGCTCGGCCTGAGTTTCTGAATTTCTCCCTTGACACTTTGCCATTTTTTCACCTTTTTTCTCATTTCATCCAGGGACACAGCGGCACTCCACAGACTTTACAGCCGCCCCTGGGCTCCAGGCAGCTCGGCCTGAGTTTCTGAATTTCTCCCTTGACACTTTGCCATTTTTTCACCTTTTTTCTCATTTCATCCAGGGACACAGCGGCACTCCACAGACTTTCCCGCGGCCCCTGGGCTCCAGGACCCTAGGCATGGGTTTCTGCCTAGCTCCCTTGACACTTTGCCATTTTTTCACCCTTTTTCTCAATTCATCCAGGGACACAGCGGCTCTCACAGACTTTAGAACCGCCCCTGGGCTCCAGGACCCTAGGCATGGGTTTCTGCCTAGCTCCCTTGACACTTTGCCATTTTTTCACCTTTTTTCTCATTTCATCCAGGGACACAGCGGCTCTCCACAGACTTTGCAGCCGCCCCTGGGCTCCAGGCAGCTCGGCCTGGGTTTCTGAATTTCTCCCTTGACACTTTGCCATTTTTTCACCTTTTTTCTCATTTCATCCAGGGACACAGCGGCTCTCCACAGACTTTGCAGCCGCCCCTGGGCTCCAGGCAGCTCGGCCTGGGTTTCTGAATTTCTCCCTTGACACTTTGCCATTTTTTCACCCTTTTTCTCATTTCATCCAGGGACACAGCGGCACTCCACAGACTTTACAGCCGCCCCTGGGCTCCAGGCAGCTCGGCATGGGTTTCTGCCTAGCTCCCTTGACACTTTGCCATTTTTCCACCCTTTTTCTCATTTCATCCAGGGACACAGCGGCTCTCCACAGACTTTCCCGCGGCCCCTGGGCTCCAGGCAGCTCGGCCTGAGTTTCTGAATTTCTCCCTTGACACTTTGCCATTTTTTCACCTTTTTTCTCATTTCATCCAGGGACACAGCGGCACTCCACAGACTTTACAGCCGCCCCTGGGCTCCAGGCAGCTCGGCATGGGTTTCTGCCTAGCTCCCTTGACACTTTGCCATTTTTTCACCTTTTTTCTCATTTCATCCAGGGCAACAGCGGCTCTCACAGACTTTAGAACCGCCCCTGGGCTCCAGGACCCTAGGCATGGGTTTCTGCCTAGCTCCCTTGACACTTTGCCATTTTTTCACCTTTTTTCTCATTTCATCCAGGGACACAGCGGCTCTCCACAGACTTTCCCGCGGCCCCTGGGCTCCAGGACCCTAGGCATGGGTTTCTGCCTAGCTCCCTTGACACTTTGTTACTTTTTCACCCTTTTTCTCATTTCATCCAGGGACACAGCGGCTCTCCACAGACTTTGCATCCGCCCCTGGGCTCCAGGCAGCTCGGCCTGAGTTTCTGAATTTCTCCCTTGACACTTTGCCATTTTTTCACCTTTTTTCTCATTTCATCCAGGGACACAGCGGCTCTCCACAGACTTTCCCGCGGCCCCTGGGCTCCAGGCAGCTCGGCCTGAGTTTCTGAATTTCTCCCTTGACACTTTGCCATTTTTCCACCCTTTTTCTCATTT
>NW_026559807.1:17500-25000 GCF_027744805.1 Dunckerocampus dactyliophorus | reverse complement strand
AAACTCCCAGCAAGCACCAACGTGCTCCTTTGGATGTTGTCATCCGGAGGTGATAGCGCGGCCCGGGCCGCCTGACGCGGCCCATCGCGGGCGCTCCTCGTCGGACACCTGCGTCACACAGCCTGGGTGCCAGCTGTGGAGTGACACTTAGAGAAAAAGAAGCACAAGTCACTCATATCAAAGTTCCCGTTCCCTTTTGTTTGTGTCACGCTTGGAAATGCTTGAGAGGTGACACTTTGTCAAAATTGCAGCTGGTGTCTCATCATCATCATCACCGCTGCTCATCAGCCTTCCTTGGATGCCTGCCATGCACGCGGCCCAACGGGGCACTCAGATGGGGTGGGCAGCCCGGACCGCCTTGCGCGGCCCAACACGGGCGCCCAGGGGGACGCGGAAACCCGTTTTAGAAAATAACCTCCAGGGGTTTTCCAAGAGCGGCACAGCCCCAGCTCACGTCCGTGTTTCAGTGCGTCAAAAGCGGATTCAAAAGTGTGCTTTTCTCGGTACTTCCCCTGGAGGTCAGTGTTTCTAAAAACTGGGTTTCCGAAATCGTGCTGGAGGTGTTTTGGTCAACCAGGAAAAATGGCATTTACGGGAGAGGGTAAAGTATACCCCCCCCCCCCCCTCTCGGCTGATTTACCCTCTCCCGTAAACGCGTTTTTTCCTGGTCGACCAAAACACTCATTGACTCCCATTCATTTGACACTTTGTCATTTTTTCAGCACTTTTTTCGCGCATTGGGTACTCCGCCCATTGACTCCCATTCATTTGACACTTTGTCGTTTTTCCAGACCTTTTTTCACGCATTGGGTACTCCGCCCATTCACTCCCATTCATTTGACACTTTGTCGTTTTTTCAGCACTTTTTTCGCGCATTGGGTACTCCGCCCCATTCACTCCCATTCATTTCACACTTAGAAAAATCATCCGAGCGGCTCTCCACGCATTTTATAGCCGCTTTGGGGCTCCAGCCGCCTCGGCCTTCATTTCTGACTAGGCTCGTGTGGACTTTGTCGTTTTTTCAGCACTTTTTTCGCGCATTGGGTACTCCGCCCCATTCACTCCCATTCATTTCACACTTTGAAAAATCATCCGAGCGGCTCTCCACGCGTTTTATAGCCGCTTTGGGGCTCCAGCCGCCTCGGACTGCATTTCTGACTAGGCTCGTGTGGACTTTGTCGTTTTTTCAGCACTTTTTTCGCGCATTGGGTACTCCGCCCCATTCACTCCCATTCATTTCACACTTTGAAAAATCATCCGAGCGGCTCTCCACGCGTTTTATAGCCGCTTTGGGGCTCCAGCCGCCTCGGACTGCATTTCTGACTAGGCTCGTGTGGACTTTGTCGTTTTTTCAGCACTTTTTTTACACATTGGGTACTCTGCCCCATTCACTCCCATTCATTTGACACTTTGAAAAATCATCCGAGCGGCTCTCCACGCGTTTTATAGCCGCTTTGGGGCTCCAGCCGCCTCGGACTGCATTTCTGACTAGGCTCGTGTGGACTTTGTCGTTTTTTCAGCACTTTTTTTACACATTGGGTACTCTGCCCCATTCACTCCCATTCATTTGACACTTTGAAAAATCATCCGAGCGGCTCTCCACGCGTTTTATAGCCGCTTTCAGACTCCTGCCGCCTCGCCTGCACTTCCGCCTCGGTCCGTTAGGATTTAGGCCTTTTTTCAGCACTTTTTCTCCGTTCCTCCGGGGCGACAGCGGCTCTCCACGCATTTTATAGCCGTTTTCAGACTCCTGCCGCCTCGCCTGCACTTCCGCCTCGGTCCGTTAGGATTTAGGCCTTTTTTCAGCACTTTTTCTCCGTTCCTCCGGGGCGACAGCGGCTCTCCACGCATTTTATAGCCGTTTTCAGACTCCTGCCGCCTCGCCTGCACTTCCGCCTCGGTCCGTTAGGATTTAGGCCTTTTTTCAGCACTTTTTCTCCGTTCCTCCGGGGCGACAGCGGCTCTCCACGCATTTTATAGCCGTTTTCAGACTCCTGCCGCCTCGCCTGCACTTCCGCCTCGGTCCGTTAGGATTTAGGCCTTTTTTCAGCACTTTTTCTCCGTTCCTCCGGGGCGACAGCGGCTCTCCACGCATTTTATAGCCGTTTTCAGACTCCTGCCGCCTCGCCTGCACTTCCGCCTCGGTCCGTTAGGATTTAGGCCTTTTTTCAGCACTTTTTCTCCGTTTCTCCGGGGCGACAGCGGCTCTCCACGCATTTTATAGCCGTTTTCAGACTCCTGCCGCCTCGCCTGCACTTCCGCCTAGGTCCGTTAGGATTTAGGCCTTTTTTCAGCACTTTTTCTCCGTTTCTCCGGGGCGACAGCGGCTCTCCACGCTTTTTATAGCGGTTTTCAGACTCCTGCCGCCTCGCCTGCACTTCCGCCTAGGTCCGTTAGGATTTAGGCCTTTTTTCAGCACTTTTTCTCCGTTCCTCCGGGGCGACAGCGGCTCTCCACGCTTTTTATAGCCGCTTTGGGGCTTTAGCCGCCTCGGCCTGCATTTCTGACTAGGCTCGTGTGGACTTTTTCAGCACTTTTTTTGTGCATTGGGTACTCTCGCCCATTGACTCCCATTCATTTGACACTTTGTCATATTTTCAGCACTTTTTTGGCGCATTGGGTACTCTCGCCCATTGACTCCCATTCATTTGACACTTTGTCATATTTTCAGCACTTTTTTGGCGCATTGGGTACTCTCGCCCATTGACTTCAATGCATTTACTGCAACTCCTGCCTGTGTCCGCCAGAGGGCGTCTGGCTTAACAGCGGCTCTCCACGCTATTTCTATCCGCTTTGAGGCTCCAGGCAGCTCGGCCTGGGTTTCTGAATTTCTCCCTTGACACTTTGTTACTTTTTCACCCTTTTTCTCATTTCATCCAGGGACACAGCGGCTCTCACAGACTTTAGAACCGCCCCTGGGCTCCAGGACCCTAGGCATGGGTTTCTGCCTAGCTCCCTTGACACTTTGCCATTTTTCCACCCTTTTTCTCATTTCATCCAGGGACACAGCGGCTCTCCACAGACTTTGCAGGCGCCCCCGGGCTCCAGGAAGCTCGGCCTGGGTTTCTGAATTTCTCCCTTGACACTTTGCCATTTTTTCACCTTTTTTCTCATTTCATCCAGGGACACAGCGGCTCTCCACAGACTTTGCAGCCGCCCCCGGGCTCCAGGCAGCTCGGCCTGGGTTTCTGAATTTCTCCCTTGACACTTTGCCATTTTTTCACCTTTTTTCTCATTTCATCCAGGGACACAGCGGCTCTCCACAGACTTTGCAGCCGCCCCTGGGCTCCAGCCAGCTCGGCCTGAGTTTCTGAATTTCTCCCTTGACACTTTGCCATTTTTTCACCCTTTTTCTCATTTCATCCAGGGACACAGCGGCTCTCCACAGACTTTCCCGCGGCCCCTGGGCTCCAGGACCCTAGGCATGGGTTTCTGCCTAGCTCCCTTGACACTTTGCCATTTTTTCACCTTTTTTCTCATTTCATCCAGGGACACAGCGGCTCTCCACAGACTTTGCAGCCGCCCCCGGGCTCCAGGCAGCTCGGCCTGGGTTTCTGAATTTCTCCCTTGACACTTTGCCATTTTTTCACCTTTTTTCTCATTTCATCCAGGGACACAGCGGCTCTCCACAGACTTTGCAGCCGCCCCTGGGCTCCAGCCAGCTCGGCCTGAGTTTCTGAATTTCTCCCTTGACACTTTGCCATTTTTTCACCCTTTTTCTCATTTCATCCAGGGACACAGCGGCTCTCCACAGACTTTCCCGCGGCCCCTGGGCTCCAGGACCCTAGGCATGGGTTTCTGCCTAGCTCCCTTGACACTTTGCCATTTTTTCACCCTTTTTCTCATTTCATCCAGGGACACAGCGGCTCTCCACAGACTTTGCAGCCGCCCCTGGGCTCCAGGACCCTAGGCATGGGTTTCTGCCTAGCTCCCTTGACACTTTGCCATTTTTTCACCCTTTTTCTCATTTCATCCAGGGACACAGCGGCTCTCCACAGACTTTACAGCCGCCCCTGGGCTCCAGGACCCTAGGCACGGGTTTCTGAATTTTTCCCTTGACACTTTGCCATTTTTTCACCCTTTTTCTCATTTCATCCAGGGACACAGCGGCTCTCCACAGACTTTCCCGCGGCCCCTGGGCTCCAGGCAGCTCGGCCTGAGTTTCTGAATTTCTCCCTTGACACTTTGCCATTTTTTCACCTTTTTTCTCATTTCATCCAGGGACACAGCGGCTCTCCACAGACTTTGCAGCCGCCCCTGGGCTCCAGCCAGCTCGGCCTGAGTTTCTGAATTTCTCCCTTGACACTTTGCCATTTTTTCACCCTTTTTCTCATTTCATCCAGGGACACAGCGGCTCTCACAGACTTTAGAACCGCCCCTGGGCTCCAGGACCCTAGGCATGGGTTTCTGCCTAGCTCCCTTGACACTTTGCCATTTTTTCACCTTTTTTCTCATTTCATCCAGGGACACAGCGGCTCTCCACAGACTTTGCAGCCGCCCCCGGGCTCCAGGCAGCTCGGCCTGGGTTTCTGAATTTCTCCCTTGACACTTTGCCATTTTTTCACCTTTTTTCTCATTTCATCCAGGGACACAGCGGCTCTCCACAGACTTTGCAGCCGCCCCTGGGCTCCAGCCAGCTCGGCCTGAGTTTCTGAATTTCTCCCTTGACACTTTGCCATTTTTTCACCCTTTTTCTCATTTCATCCAGGGACACAGCGGCTCTCCACAGACTTTCCCGCGGCCCCTGGGCTCCAGGACCCTAGGCATGGGTTTCTGCCTAGCTCCCTTGACACTTTGCCATTTTTTCACCCTTTTTCTCATTTCATCCAGGGACACAGCGGCTCTCCACAGACTTTGCAGCCGCCCCTGGGCTCCAGGACCCTAGGCATGGGTTTCTGCCTAGCTCCCTTGACACTTTGCCATTTTTTCACCCTTTTTCTCATTTCATCCAGGGACACAGCGGCTCTCCACAGACTTTACAGCCGCCCCTGGGCTCCAGGACCCTAGGCACGGGTTTCTGAATTTTTCCCTTGACACTTTGCCATTTTTTCACCCTTTTTCTCATTTCATCCAGGGACACAGCGGCTCTCCACAGACTTTCCCGCGGCCCCTGGGCTCCAGGCAGCTCGGCCTGAGTTTCTGAATTTCTCCCTTGACACTTTGCCATTTTTTCACCTTTTTTCTCATTTCATCCAGGGACACAGCGGCTCTCCACAGACTTTGCAGCCGCCCCTGGGCTCCAGCCAGCTCGGCCTGAGTTTCTGAATTTCTCCCTTGACACTTTGCCATTTTTTCACCCTTTTTCTCATTTCATCCAGGGACACAGCGGCTCTCACAGACTTTAGAACCGCCCCTGGGCTCCAGGACCCTAGGCATGGGTTTCTGCCTAGCTCCCTTGACACTTTGCCATTTTTTCACCTTTTTTCTCATTTCATCCAGGGACACAGCGGCTCTCCACAGACTTTGCAGCCGCCCCCGGGCTCCAGGCAGCTCGGCCTGGGTTTCTGAATTTCTCCCTTGACACTTTGCCATTTTTTCACCTTTTTTCTCATTTCATCCAGGGACACAGCGGCTCTCCACAGACTTTGCAGCCGCCCCTGGGCTCCAGCCAGCTCGGCCTGAGTTTCTGAATTTCTCCCTTGACACTTTGCCATTTTTTCACCCTTTTTCTCATTTCATCCAGGGACACAGCGGCTCTCCACAGACTTTCCCGCGGCCCCTGGGCTCCAGGACCCTAGGCATGGGTTTCTGCCTAGCTCCCTTGACACTTTGCCATTTTTTCACCCTTTTTCTCATTTCATCCAGGGACACAGCGGCTCTCCACAGACTTTGCAGCCGCCCCTGGGCTCCAGGACCCTAGGCATGGGTTTCTGCCTAGCTCCCTTGACACTTTGCCATTTTTTCACCCTTTTTCTCATTTCATCCAGGGACACAGCGGCTCTCCACAGACTTTACAGCCGCCCCTGGGCTCCAGGACCCTAGGCACGGGTTTCTGAATTTTTCCCTTGACACTTTGCCATTTTTTCACCCTTTTTCTCATTTCATCCAGGGACACAGCGGCTCTCCACAGACTTTCCCGCGGCCCCTGGGCTCCAGGCAGCTCGGCCTGAGTTTCTGAATTTCTCCCTTGACACTTTGCCATTTTTTCACCTTTTTTCTCATTTCATCCAGGGACACAGCGGCTCTCCACAGACTTTGCAGCCGCCCCTGGGCTCCAGCCAGCTCGGCCTGAGTTTCTGAATTTCTCCCTTGACACTTTGCCATTTTTTCACCCTTTTTCTCATTTCATCCAGGGACACAGCGGCTCTCACAGACTTTAGAACCGCCCCTGGGCTCCAGGACCCTAGGCATGGGTTTCTGCCTAGCTCCCTTGACACTTTGCCATTTTTTCACCTTTTTTCTCATTTCATCCAGGGACACAGCGGCTCTCCACAGACTTTGCAGCCGCCCCCGGGCTCCAGGCAGCTCGGCCTGGGTTTCTGAATTTCTCCCTTGACACTTTGCCATTTTTTCACCTTTTTTCTCATTTCATCCAGGGACACAGCGGCTCTCCACAGACTTTGCAGCCGCCCCTGGGCTCCAGCCAGCTCGGCCTGAGTTTCTGAATTTCTCCCTTGACACTTTGCCATTTTTTCACCCTTTTTCTCATTTCATCCAGGGACACAGCGGCTCTCCACAGACTTTCCCGCGGCCCCTGGGCTCCAGGACCCTAGGCATGGGTTTCTGCCTAGCTCCCTTGACACTTTGCCATTTTTTCACCCTTTTTCTCATTTCATCCAGGGACACAGCGGCTCTCCACAGACTTTGCAGCCGCCCCTGGGCTCCAGGACCCTAGGCATGGGTTTCTGCCTAGCTCCCTTGACACTTTGCCATTTTTTCACCCTTTTTCTCATTTCATCCAGGGACACAGCGGCTCTCCACAGACTTTACAGCCGCCCCTGGGCTCCAGGACCCTAGGCACGGGTTTCTGAATTTTTCCCTTGACACTTTGCCATTTTTTCACCCTTTTTCTCATTTCATCCAGGGACACAGCGGCTCTCCACAGACTTTCCCGCGGCCCCTGGGCTCCAGGCAGCTCGGCCTGAGTTTCTGAATTTCTCCCTTGACACTTTGCCATTTTTTCACCTTTTTTCTCATTTCATCCAGGGACACAGCGGCTCTCCACAGACTTTGCAGCCGCCCCTGGGCTCCAGCCAGCTCGGCCTGAGTTTCTGAATTTCTCCCTTGACACTTTGCCATTTTTTCACCCTTTTTCTCATTTCATCCAGGGACACAGCGGCTCTCACAGACTTTAGAACCGCCCCTGGGCTCCAGGACCCTAGGCATGGGTTTCTGCCTAGCTCCCTTGACACTTTGCCATTTTTTCACCTTTTTTCTCATTTCATCCAGGGACACAGCGGCTCTCCACAGACTTTGCAGCCGCCCCCGGGCTCCAGGCAGCTCGGCCTGGGTTTCTGAATTTCTCCCTTGACACTTTGCCATTTTTTCACCTTTTTTCTC
>NW_026559807.1:0-5000 GCF_027744805.1 Dunckerocampus dactyliophorus | reverse complement strand
CTTTGTCAAAATTGCAGCTGGTGTCTCATCATCATCATCACCGCTGCTCATCAGCCTTCCTTGGATGCCTGCCATGCACGCGGCCCAACGGGGCACTCAGATGGGGTGGGCAGCCCGGACCGCCTTGCGCGGCCCAACACGGGCGCCCAGGGGGACGCGGAAACCCGTTTTAGAAAATAACCTCCAGGGGTTTTCCAAGAGCGGCACAGCCCCAGCTCACGTCCGTGTTTCAGTGCGTCAAAAGCGGATTCAAAAGTGTGCTTTTCTCGGTACTTCCCCTGGAGGTCAGTGTTTCTAAAAACTGGGTTTCCGAAATCGTGCTGGAGGTGTTTTGGTCAACCAGGAAAAATGGCATTTACGGGAGAGGGTAAAGTATACCCCCCCCCCCCCCTCTCGGCTGATTTACCCTCTCCCGTAAACGCGTTTTTTCCTGGTCGACCAAAACACTCATTGACTCCCATTCATTTGACACTTTGTCATTTTTTCAGCACTTTTTTCGCGCATTGGGTACTCCGCCCATTGACTCCCATTCATTTGACACTTTGTCGTTTTTCCAGACCTTTTTTCACGCATTGGGTACTCCGCCCATTCACTCCCATTCATTTGACACTTTGTCGTTTTTTCAGCACTTTTTTCGCGCATTGGGTACTCCGCCCCATTCACTCCCATTCATTTCACACTTAGAAAAATCATCCGAGCGGCTCTCCACGCATTTTATAGCCGCTTTGGGGCTCCAGCCGCCTCGGCCTTCATTTCTGACTAGGCTCGTGTGGACTTTGTCGTTTTTTCAGCACTTTTTTCGCGCATTGGGTACTCCGCCCCATTCACTCCCATTCATTTCACACTTTGAAAAATCATCCGAGCGGCTCTCCACGCGTTTTATAGCCGCTTTGGGGCTCCAGCCGCCTCGGACTGCATTTCTGACTAGGCTCGTGTGGACTTTGTCGTTTTTTCAGCACTTTTTTCGCGCATTGGGTACTCCGCCCCATTCACTCCCATTCATTTCACACTTTGAAAAATCATCCGAGCGGCTCTCCACGCGTTTTATAGCCGCTTTGGGGCTCCAGCCGCCTCGGACTGCATTTCTGACTAGGCTCGTGTGGACTTTGTCGTTTTTTCAGCACTTTTTTTACACATTGGGTACTCTGCCCCATTCACTCCCATTCATTTGACACTTTGAAAAATCATCCGAGCGGCTCTCCACGCGTTTTATAGCCGCTTTGGGGCTCCAGCCGCCTCGGACTGCATTTCTGACTAGGCTCGTGTGGACTTTGTCGTTTTTTCAGCACTTTTTTTACACATTGGGTACTCTGCCCCATTCACTCCCATTCATTTGACACTTTGAAAAATCATCCGAGCGGCTCTCCACGCGTTTTATAGCCGCTTTCAGACTCCTGCCGCCTCGCCTGCACTTCCGCCTCGGTCCGTTAGGATTTAGGCCTTTTTTCAGCACTTTTTCTCCGTTCCTCCGGGGCGACAGCGGCTCTCCACGCATTTTATAGCCGTTTTCAGACTCCTGCCGCCTCGCCTGCACTTCCGCCTCGGTCCGTTAGGATTTAGGCCTTTTTTCAGCACTTTTTCTCCGTTCCTCCGGGGCGACAGCGGCTCTCCACGCATTTTATAGCCGTTTTCAGACTCCTGCCGCCTCGCCTGCACTTCCGCCTCGGTCCGTTAGGATTTAGGCCTTTTTTCAGCACTTTTTCTCCGTTCCTCCGGGGCGACAGCGGCTCTCCACGCATTTTATAGCCGTTTTCAGACTCCTGCCGCCTCGCCTGCACTTCCGCCTCGGTCCGTTAGGATTTAGGCCTTTTTTCAGCACTTTTTCTCCGTTCCTCCGGGGCGACAGCGGCTCTCCACGCATTTTATAGCCGTTTTCAGACTCCTGCCGCCTCGCCTGCACTTCCGCCTCGGTCCGTTAGGATTTAGGCCTTTTTTCAGCACTTTTTCTCCGTTTCTCCGGGGCGACAGCGGCTCTCCACGCATTTTATAGCCGTTTTCAGACTCCTGCCGCCTCGCCTGCACTTCCGCCTAGGTCCGTTAGGATTTAGGCCTTTTTTCAGCACTTTTTCTCCGTTTCTCCGGGGCGACAGCGGCTCTCCACGCTTTTTATAGCGGTTTTCAGACTCCTGCCGCCTCGCCTGCACTTCCGCCTAGGTCCGTTAGGATTTAGGCCTTTTTTCAGCACTTTTTCTCCGTTCCTCCGGGGCGACAGCGGCTCTCCACGCTTTTTATAGCCGCTTTGGGGCTTTAGCCGCCTCGGCCTGCATTTCTGACTAGGCTCGTGTGGACTTTTTCAGCACTTTTTTTGTGCATTGGGTACTCTCGCCCATTGACTCCCATTCATTTGACACTTTGTCATATTTTCAGCACTTTTTTGGCGCATTGGGTACTCTCGCCCATTGACTCCCATTCATTTGACACTTTGTCATATTTTCAGCACTTTTTTGGCGCATTGGGTACTCTCGCCCATTGACTTCAATGCATTTACTGCAACTCCTGCCTGTGTCCGCCAGAGGGCGTCTGGCTTAACAGCGGCTCTCCACGCTATTTCTATCCGCTTTGAGGCTCCAGGCAGCTCGGCCTGGGTTTCTGAATTTCTCCCTTGACACTTTGTTACTTTTTCACCCTTTTTCTCATTTCATCCAGGGACACAGCGGCTCTCACAGACTTTAGAACCGCCCCTGGGCTCCAGGACCCTAGGCATGGGTTTCTGCCTAGCTCCCTTGACACTTTGCCATTTTTCCACCCTTTTTCTCATTTCATCCAGGGACACAGCGGCTCTCCACAGACTTTGCAGGCGCCCCCGGGCTCCAGGAAGCTCGGCCTGGGTTTCTGAATTTCTCCCTTGACACTTTGCCATTTTTTCACCTTTTTTCTCATTTCATCCAGGGACACAGCGGCTCTCCACAGACTTTGCAGCCGCCCCCGGGCTCCAGGCAGCTCGGCCTGGGTTTCTGAATTTCTCCCTTGACACTTTGCCATTTTTTCACCTTTTTTCTCATTTCATCCAGGGACACAGCGGCTCTCCACAGACTTTGCAGCCGCCCCTGGGCTCCAGCCAGCTCGGCCTGAGTTTCTGAATTTCTCCCTTGACACTTTGCCATTTTTTCACCCTTTTTCTCATTTCATCCAGGGACACAGCGGCTCTCCACAGACTTTCCCGCGGCCCCTGGGCTCCAGGACCCTAGGCATGGGTTTCTGCCTAGCTCCCTTGACACTTTGCCATTTTTTCACCTTTTTTCTCATTTCATCCAGGGACACAGCGGCTCTCCACAGACTTTGCAGCCGCCCCCGGGCTCCAGGCAGCTCGGCCTGGGTTTCTGAATTTCTCCCTTGACACTTTGCCATTTTTTCACCTTTTTTCTCATTTCATCCAGGGACACAGCGGCTCTCCACAGACTTTGCAGCCGCCCCTGGGCTCCAGCCAGCTCGGCCTGAGTTTCTGAATTTCTCCCTTGACACTTTGCCATTTTTTCACCCTTTTTCTCATTTCATCCAGGGACACAGCGGCTCTCCACAGACTTTCCCGCGGCCCCTGGGCTCCAGGACCCTAGGCATGGGTTTCTGCCTAGCTCCCTTGACACTTTGCCATTTTTTCACCCTTTTTCTCATTTCATCCAGGGACACAGCGGCTCTCCACAGACTTTGCAGCCGCCCCTGGGCTCCAGGACCCTAGGCATGGGTTTCTGCCTAGCTCCCTTGACACTTTGCCATTTTTTCACCCTTTTTCTCATTTCATCCAGGGACACAGCGGCTCTCCACAGACTTTACAGCCGCCCCTGGGCTCCAGGACCCTAGGCACGGGTTTCTGAATTTTTCCCTTGACACTTTGCCATTTTTTCACCCTTTTTCTCATTTCATCCAGGGACACAGCGGCTCTCCACAGACTTTCCCGCGGCCCCTGGGCTCCAGGCAGCTCGGCCTGAGTTTCTGAATTTCTCCCTTGACACTTTGCCATTTTTTCACCTTTTTTCTCATTTCATCCAGGGACACAGCGGCTCTCCACAGACTTTGCAGCCGCCCCTGGGCTCCAGCCAGCTCGGCCTGAGTTTCTGAATTTCTCCCTTGACACTTTGCCATTTTTTCACCCTTTTTCTCATTTCATCCAGGGACACAGCGGCTCTCACAGACTTTAGAACCGCCCCTGGGCTCCAGGACCCTAGGCATGGGTTTCTGCCTAGCTCCCTTGACACTTTGCCATTTTTTCACCTTTTTTCTCATTTCATCCAGGGACACAGCGGCTCTCCACAGACTTTGCAGCCGCCCCCGGGCTCCAGGCAGCTCGGCCTGGGTTTCTGAATTTCTCCCTTGACACTTTGCCATTTTTTCACCTTTTTTCTCATTTCATCCAGGGACACAGCGGCTCTCCACAGACTTTGCAGCCGCCCCTGGGCTCCAGCCAGCTCGGCCTGAGTTTCTGAATTTCTCCCTTGACACTTTGCCATTTTTTCACCCTTTTTCTCATTTCATCCAGGGACACAGCGGCTCTCCACAGACTTTCCCGCGGCCCCTGGGCTCCAGGACCCTAGGCATGGGTTTCTGCCTAGCTCCCTTGACACTTTGCCATTTTTTCACCCTTTTTCTCATTTCATCCAGGGACACAGCGGCTCTCCACAGACTTTGCAGCCGCCCCTGGGCTCCAGGACCCTAGGCATGGGTTTCTGCCTAGCTCCCTTGACACTTTGCCATTTTTTCACCCTTTTTCTCATTTCATCCAGGGACACAGCGGCTCTCCACAGACTTTACAGCCGCCCCTGGGCTCCAGGACCCTAGGCACGGGTTTCTGAATTTTTCCCTTGACACTTTGCCATTTTTTCACCCTTTTTCTCATTTCATCCAGGGACACAGCGGCTCTCCACAGACTTTCCCGCGGCCCCTGGGCTCCAGGCAGCTCGGCCTGAGTTTCTGAATTTCTCCCTTGACACTTTGCCATTTTTTCACCTTTTTTCTCATTTCATCCAGGGACACAGCGGCTCTCCACAGACTTTGCAGCCGCCCCT
>NW_026559806.1:0-35334 GCF_027744805.1 Dunckerocampus dactyliophorus | reverse complement strand
GACAGTGCCGGCACTGTCGAACGGGTGAAAATCGACCCCTCGGAAAAGTTGGGTTTTTTGCCATCTTTGGGTCCTGCCGGGACCCCCGATGAATGTTTGGGGGTTTGGCCACCTCCCGGGGCGGAAAAGTGTCGTTTCAGCAACTTGAAAAAAATGCGATTTGGCGACAGTGCCGGCACTGTCGAAACGGGTGAAAATCGACCCCTCGGAAAAGTTGGGTTTTTTGCCATCTTTGGGTCCTGCCGGGACCCCCGATGAATGTTTGGGGGTTTGGCCCACCTCCCGGGGCGGAAAAGTGTCGTTTCAGCAACTTGAAAAAATGCGATTTGGCGACAGTGCCGGCACTGTCGAAACGGGTGAAAATCGACCCCTCGGAAAAGTTGGGTTTTTTGCCATCTTTGGGTCCTGCCGGGACCCCCGATGAATGTTTGGGGGTTTGGCCCACCTCCCGGGGCGGAAAAGTGTCGTTTCAGCAACTTGAAAAAAATGCGATTTGGCGACAGTGCCGGCACTGTCGAAACGGGTGAAAATCGACCCCTCGGAAAAGTTGGGTTTTTTGCCATCTTTGGGTCCTGCCGGGACCCCCGATGAATGTTTGGGGGGTTTGGCCCACCTCCCGGGGCGGAAAAGTGTCGTTTCAGCAACTTGAAAAAAATGCGATTTGGCGACAGTGCCGGCACTGTCGAAACGGGTGAAAATCGACCCCTCGGAAAAGTTGGGTTTTTTGCCATCTTTGGGTCCTGCCGGGACCCCCGATGAATGTTTGGGGGGTTTGGCCCACCTCCGGGGCGGAAAAGTGTCGTTTCAGCAACTTGAAAAAAATGCGATTTGGCGACAGTGCCGGCACTGTCGAAACGGGTGAAAATCGACCCCTCGGAAAAGTTGGGTTTTTTGCCATCTTTGGGTCCTGCCGGGACCCCCGATGAATGTTTGGGGGGTTTGGCCCACCTCCCGGGGCGGAAAAGTGTCGTTTCAGCAACTTGAAAAAAATGCGATTTGGCGACAGTGCCGGCACTGTCGAAACGGGTGAAAATCGACCCCTCGGAAAAGTTGGGTTTTTTGCCATCTTTGGGTCCTGCCGGGACCCCCGATGAATGTTTGGGGGGTTTGGCCCACCTCCCGGGGCGGAAAAGTGTCGTTTCAGCAACTTGAAAAAAATGCGATTTGGCGACAGTGCCGGCACTGTCGAAACGGGTGAAAATCGACCCCTCGGAAAAGTTGGGTTTTTTGCCATCTTTGGGTCCTGCCGGGACCCCCGATGAATGTTTGGGGGGTTTGGCCCACCTCCCGGGGCGGAAAAGTGTCGTTTCAGCAACTTGAAAAAAATGCGATTTGGCGACAGTGCCGGCACTGTCGAAACGGGTGAAAATCGACCCCTCGGAAAAGTTGGGTTTTTTGCCATCTTTGGGTCCTGCCGGGACCCCCGATGAATGTTTGGGGGGTTTGGCCCACCTCCCGGGGCGGAAAAGTGTCGTTTCAGCAACTTGAAAAAAATGCGATTTGGCGACAGTGCCGGCACTGTCGAAACGGGTGAAAATCGACCCCTCGGAAAAGTTGGGTTTTTTGCCATCTTTGGGTCCTGCCGGGACCCCCGATGAATGTTTGGGGGGTTTGGCCCACCTCCCGGGGCGGAAAAGTGTCGTTTCAGCAACTTGAAAAAAATGCGATTTGGCGACAGTGCCGGCACTGTCGAAACGGGTGAAAATCGACCCCTCGGAAAAGTTGGGTTTTTTGCCATCTTTGGGTCCTGCCGGGACCCCCGATGAATGTTTGGGGGGTTTGGCCCACCTCCCGGGGCGGAAAAGTGTCGTTTCAGCAACTTGAAAAAAATGCGATTTGGCGACAGTGCCGGCACTGTCGAAACGGGTGAAAATCGACCCCTCGGAAAAGTTGGGTTTTTTGCCATCTTTGGGTCCTGCCGGGACCCCCGATGAATGTTTGGGGGGTTTGGCCCACCTCCCGGGGCGGAAAAGTGTCGTTTCAGCAACTTGAAAAAAATGCGATTTGGCGACAGTGCCGGCACTGTCGAAACGGGTGAAAATCGACCCCTCGGAAAAGTTGGGTTTTTTGCCATCTTTGGGTCCTGCCGGGACCCCCGATGAATGTGGGGGTTTGGCCCACCTCCCGGGGCGGAAAAGTGTCGTTTCAGCAACTTGAAAAAAATGCGATTTGGCGACAGTGCCGGCACTGTCGAAACGGGTGAAAATCGACCCCTCGGAAAAGTTGGGTTTTTTGCCATCTTTGGGTCCTGCCGGGACCCCCGATGAATGTTTGGGGGTTTGGCCCACCTCCCGGGGCGGAAAAGTGTCGTTTCAGCAACTTGAAAAAAATGCGATTTGGCGACAGTGCCGGCACTGTCGAAACGGGTGAAAATCGACCCCTCGGAAAAGTTGGGTTTTTTGCATCTTTGGGTCCTGCCGGGACCCCCGATGAATGTTTGGGGGTTTGGCCCACCTCCCGGGGCGGAAAAGTGTCGTTTCAGCAACTTGAAAAAAATGCGATTTGGCGACAGTGCCGGCACTGTCGAAACGGGTGAAAATCGACCCCTCGGAAAAGTTGGGTTTTTTGCCATCTTTGGGTCCTGCCGGGACCCCCGATGAATGTTTGGGGGGTTTGGCCCACCTCCCGGGGCGGAAAAGTGTCGTTTCAGCAACTTGAAAAAAATGCGATTTGGCGACAGTGCCGGCACTGTCGAAACGGGTGAAAATCGACCCCTCGGAAAAGTTGGGTTTTTTGCCATCTTTGGGTCCTGCCGGGACCCCCGATGAATGTTTGGGGGGTTTGGCCCACCTCCCGGGGCGGAAAAGTGTCGTTTCAGCAACTTGAAAAAAATGCGATTTGGCGACAGTGCCGGCACTGTCGAAACGGGTGAAAATCGACCCCTCGGAAAAGTTGGGTTTTTGCCATCTTTGGGTCCTGCCGGGACCCCCGATGAATGTTTGGGGGGTTTGGCCCACCTCCCGGGGCGGAAAAGTGTCGTTTCAGCAACTTGAAAAAAATGCGATTTGGCGACAGTGCCGGCACTGTCGAAACGGGTGAAAATCGACCCCTCGGAAAAGTTGGGTTTTTTGCCATCTTTGGGTCCTGCCGGGACCCCCGATGAATGTTTGGGGGGTTTGGCCCACCTCCCGGGGCGGAAAAGTGTCGTTTCAGCAACTTGAAAAAAATGCGATTTGGCGACAGTGCCGGCACTGTCGAAACGGGTGAAAATCGACCCCTCGGAAAAGTTGGGTTTTTTGCCATCTTTGGGTCCTGCCGGGACCCCCGATGAATGTTTGGGGGGTTTGGCCCACCTCCCGGGGCGGAAAAGTGTCGTTTCAGCAACTTGAAAAAAATGCGATTTGGCGACAGTGCCGGCACTGTCGAAACGGGTGAAAATCGACCCCTCGGAAAAGTTGGGTTTTTTGCCATCTTTGGGTCCTGCCGGGACCCCCGATGAATGTTTGGGGGGTTTGGCCCACCTCCCGGGGCGGAAAAGTGTCGTTTCAGCAACTTGAAAAAAATGCGATTTGGCGACAGTGCCGGCACTGTCGAAACGGGTGAAAATCGACCCCTCGGAAAAGTTGGGTTTTTTGCCATCTTTGGGTCCTGCCGGGACCCCCGATGAATGTTTGGGGGTTTGGCCCACCTCCCGGGGCGGAAAAGTGTCGTTTCAGCAACTTGAAAAAAATGCGATTTGGCGACAGTGCCGGCACTGTCGAAACGGGTGAAAATCGACCCCTCGGAAAAGTTGGGTTTTTTGCCATCTTTGGGTCCTGCCGGGACCCCCGATGAATGTTTGGGGGGTTTGGCCCACCTCCCGGGGCGGAAAAGTGTCGTTTCAGCAACTTGAAAAAAATGCGATTTGGCGACAGTGCCGGCACTGTCGAAACGGGTGAAAATCGACCCCTCGGAAAAGTTGGGTTTTTTGCCATCTTTGGGTCCTGCCGGGACCCCCGATGAATGTTTGGGGGGTTTGGCCCACCTCCCGGGGCGGAAAAGTGTCGTTTCAGCAACTTGAAAAAAATGCGATTTGGCGACAGTGCCGGCACTGTCGAAACGGGTGAAAATCGACCCCTCGGAAAAGTTGGGTTTTTTGCCATCTTTGGGTCCTGCCGGGACCCCCGATGAATGTTTGGGGGGTTTGGCCCACCTCCCGGGGCGGAAAAGTGTCGTTTCAGCAACTTGAAAAAAATGCGATTTGGCGACAGTGCCGGCACTGTCGAAACGGGTGAAAATCGACCCCTCGGAAAAGTTGGGTTTTTTGCCATCTTTGGGTCCTGCCGGGACCCCCGATGAATGTTTGGGGGGTTTGGCCCACCTCCCGGGGCGGAAAAGTGTCGTTTCAGCAACTTGAAAAAAATGCGATTTGGCGACAGTGCCGGCACTGTCGAAACGGGTGAAAATCGACCCCTCGGAAAAGTTGGGTTTTTTGCCATCTTTGGGTCCTGCCGGGACCCCCGATGAATGTTTGGGGGGTTTGGCCCACCTCCCGGGGCGGAAAAGTGTCGTTTCAGCAACTTGAAAAAAATGCGATTTGGCGACAGTGCCGGCACTGTCGAAACGGGTGAAAATCGACCCCTCGGAAAAGTTGGGTTTTTTGCCATCTTTGGGTCCTGCCGGGACCCCCGATGAATGTTTGGGGGGTTTGGCCCACCTCCCGGGGCGGAAAAGTGTCGTTTCAGCAACTTGAAAAAAATGCGATTTGGCGACAGTGCCGGCACTGTCGAAACGGGTGAAAATCGACCCCTCGGAAAAGTTGGGTTTTTTGCCATCTTTGGGTCCTGCCGGGACCCCCGATGAATGTTTGGGGGGTTTGGCCCACCTCCCGGGGCGGAAAAGTGTCGTTTCAGCAACTTGAAAAAATGCGATTTGGCGACAGTGCCGGCACTGTCGAAACGGGTGAAAATCGACCCCTCGGAAAAGTTGGGTTTTTTGCCATCTTTGGGTCCTGCCGGGACCCCCGATGAATGTTTGGGGGGTTTGGCCCACCTCCCGGGGCGGAAAAGTGTCGTTTCAGCAACTTGAAAAAATGCGATTTGGCGACAGTGCCGGCACTGTCGAAACGGGTGAAAATCGACCCCTCGGAAAAGTTGGGTTTTTTGCCATCTTTGGGTCCTGCCGGGACCCCCGATGAATGTTTGGGGGGTTTGGCCCACCTCCCGGGGCGGAAAAGTGTCGTTTCAGCAACTTGAAAAAAATGCGATTTGGCGACAGTGCCGGCACTGTCGAAACGGGTGAAAATCGACCCCTCGGAAAAGTTGGGTTTTTTGCCATCTTTGGGTCCTGCCGGGACCCCCGATGAATGTTTGGGGGGTTTGGCCCACCTCCCGGGGCGGAAAAGTGTCGTTTCAGCAACTTGAAAAAAATGCGATTTGGCGACAGTGCCGGCACTGTCGAAACGGGTGAAAATCGACCCCTCGGAAAAGTTGGGTTTTTTGCCATCTTTGGGTCCTGCCGGGACCCCCGATGAATGTTTGGGGGGTTTGGCCCACCTCCCGGGGCGGAAAAGTGTCGTTTCAGCAACTTGAAAAAAATGCGATTTGGCGACAGTGCCGGCACTGTCGAAACGGGTGAAAATCGACCCCTCGGAAAAGTTGGGTTTTTTGCCATCTTTGGGTCCTGCCGGGACCCCCGATGAATGTTTGGGGGGTTTGGCCCACCTCCCGGGGCGGAAAAGTGTCGTTTCAGCAACTTGAAAAAAATGCGATTTGGCGACAGTGCCGGCACTGTCGAAACGGGTGAAAATCGACCCCTCGGAAAAGTTGGGTTTTTTGCCATCTTTGGGTCCTGCCGGGACCCCCGATGAATGTTTGGGGGGTTTGGCCCACCTCCCGGGGCGGAAAAGTGTCGTTTCAGCAACTTGAAAAAAATGCGATTTGGCGACAGTGCCGGCACTGTCGAAACGGGTGAAAATCGACCCCTCGGAAAAGTTGGGTTTTTTGCCATCTTTGGGTCCTGCCGGGACCCCCGATGAATGTTTGGGGGGTTTGGCCCACCTCCCGGGGCGGAAAAGTGTCGTTTCAGCAACTTGAAAAAAATGCGATTTGGCGACAGTGCCGGCACTGTCGAAACGGGTGAAAATCGACCCCTCGGAAAAGTTGGGTTTTTTGCCATCTTTGGGTCCTGCCGGGACCCCCGATGAATGTTTGGGGGGTTTGGCCCACCTCCCGGGGCGGAAAAGTGTCGTTTCAGCAACTTGAAAAAATGCGATTTGGCGACAGTGCCGGCACTGTCGAAACGGGTGAAAATCGACCCCTCGGAAAAGTTGGGTTTTTTGCCATCTTTGGGTCCTGCCGGGACCCCCGATGAATGTTTGGGGGGTTTGGCCCACCTCCCGGGGCGGAAAAGTGTCGTTTCAGCAACTTGAAAAAAATGCGATTTGGCGACAGTGCCGGCACTGTCGAAACGGGTGAAAATCGACCCCTCGGAAAAGTTGGGTTTTTTGCCATCTTTGGGTCCTGCCGGGACCCCCGATGAATGTTTGGGGGGTTTGGCCCACCTCCCGGGGCGGAAAAGTGTCGTTTCAGCAACTTGAAAAAAATGCGATTTGGCGACAGTGCCGGCACTGTCGAAACGGGTGAAAATCGACCCCTCGGAAAAGTTGGGTTTTTTGCCATCTTTGGGTCCTGCCGGGACCCCCGATGAATGTTTGGGGGGTTTGGCCCACCTCCCGGGGCGGAAAAGTGTCGTTTCAGCAACTTGAAAAAAATGCGATTTGGCGACAGTGCCGGCACTGTCGAAACGGGTGAAAATCGACCCCTCGGAAAAGTTGGGTTTTTTGCCATCTTTGGGTCCTGCCGGGACCCCCGATGAATGTTTGGGGGGTTTGGCCCACCTCCCGGGGCGGAAAAGTGTCGTTTCAGCAACTTGAAAAAAATGCGATTTGGCGACAGTGCCGGCACTGTCGAAACGGGTGAAAATCGACCCCTCGGAAAAGTTGGGTTTTTTGCCATCTTTGGGTCCTGCCGGGACCCCCGATGAATGTTTGGGGGGTTTGGCCCACCTCCCGGGGCGGAAAAGTGTCGTTTCAGCAACTTGAAAAAAATGCGATTTGGCGACAGTGCCGGCACTGTCGAAACGGGTGAAAATCGACCCCTCGGAAAAGTTGGGTTTTTTGCCATCTTTGGGTCCTGCCGGGACCCCCGATGAATGTTTGGGGGGTTTGGCCCACCTCCCGGGGCGGAAAAGTGTCGTTTCAGCAACTTGAAAAAAATGCGATTTGGCGACAGTGCCGGCACTGTCGAAACGGGTGAAAATCGACCCCTCGGAAAAGTTGGGTTTTTTGCCATCTTTGGGTCCTGCCGGGACCCCCGATGAATGTTTGGGGGGTTTGGCCCACCTCCCGGGGCGGAAAAGTGTCGTTTCAGCAACTTGAAAAAAATGCGATTTGGCGACAGTGCCGGCACTGTCGAAACGGGTGAAAATCGACCCCTCGGAAAAGTTGGGTTTTTTGCCATCTTTGGGTCCTGCCGGGACCCCCGATGAATGTTTGGGGGGTTTGGCCCACCTCCCGGGGCGGAAAAGTGTCGTTTCAGCAACTTGAAAAAAATGCGATTTGGCGACAGTGCCGGCACTGTCGAAACGGGTGAAAATCGACCCCTCGGAAAAGTTGGGTTTTTTGCCATCTTTGGGTCCTGCCGGGACCCCCGATGAATGTTTGGGGGGTTTGGCCCACCTCCCGGGGCGGAAAAGTGTCGTTTCAGCAACTTGAAAAAAATGCGATTTGGCGACAGTGCCGGCACTGTCGAAACGGGTGAAAATCGACCCCTCGGAAAAGTTGGGTTTTTTGCCATCTTTGGGTCCTGCCGGGACCCCCGATGAATGTTTGGGGGGTTTGGCCCACCTCCCGGGGCGGAAAAGTGTCGTTTCAGCAACTTGAAAAAAATGCGATTTGGCGACAGTGCCGGCACTGTCGAAACGGGTGAAAATCGACCCCTCGGAAAAGTTGGGTTTTTTGCCATCTTTGGGTCCTGCCGGGACCCCCGATGAATGTTTGGGGGGTTTGGCCCACCTCCCGGGGCGGAAAAGTGTCGTTTCAGCAACTTGAAAAAAATGCGATTTGGCGACAGTGCCGGCACTGTCGAAACGGGTGAAAATCGACCCCTCGGAAAAGTTGGGTTTTTTGCCATCTTTGGGTCCTGCCGGGACCCCCGATGAATGTTTGGGGGGTTTGGCCCACCTCCCGGGGCGGAAAAGTGTCGTTTCAGCAACTTGAAAAAAATGCGATTTGGCGACAGTGCCGGCACTGTCGAAACGGGTGAAAATCGACCCCTCGGAAAAGTTGGGTTTTTTGCCATCTTTGGGTCCTGCCGGGACCCCCGATGAATGTTTGGGGGGTTTGGCCCACCTCCCGGGGCGGAAAAGTGTCGTTTCAGCAACTTGAAAAAAATGCGATTTGGCGACAGTGCCGGCACTGTCGAAACGGGTGAAAATCGACCCCTCGGAAAAGTTGGGTTTTTTGCCATCTTTGGGTCCTGCCGGGACCCCCGATGAATGTTTGGGGGGTTTGGCCCACCTCCCGGGGCGGAAAAGTGTCGTTTCAGCAACTTGAAAAAAATGCGATTTGGCGACAGTGCCGGCACTGTCGAAACGGGTGAAAATCGACCCCTCGGAAAAGTTGGGTTTTTTGCCATCTTTGGGTCCTGCCGGGACCCCCGATGAATGTTTGGGGGGTTTGGCCCACCTCCCGGGGCGGAAAAGTGTCGTTTCAGCAACTTGAAAAAAATGCGATTTGGCGACAGTGCCGGCACTGTCGAAACGGGTGAAAATCGACCCCTCGGAAAAGTTGGGTTTTTTGCCATCTTTGGGTCCTGCCGGGACCCCCGATGAATGTTTGGGGGGTTTGGCCCACCTCCCGGGGCGGAAAAGTGTCGTTTCAGCAACTTGAAAAAAATGCGATTTGGCGACAGTGCCGGCACTGTCGAAACGGGTGAAAATCGACCCCTCGGAAAAGTTGGGTTTTTTGCCATCTTTGGGTCCTGCCGGGACCCCCGATGAATGTTTGGGGGGTTTGGCCCACCTCCCGGGGCGGAAAAGTGTCGTTTCAGCAACTTGAAAAAAATGCGATTTGGCGACAGTGCCGGCACTGTCGAAACGGGTGAAAATCGACCCCTCGGAAAAGTTGGGTTTTTTGCCATCTTTGGGTCCTGCCGGGACCCCCGATGAATGTTTGGGGGGTTTGGCCCACCTCCCGGGGCGGAAAAGTGTCGTTTCAGCAACTTGAAAAAAATGCGATTTGGCGACAGTGCCGGCACTGTCGAAACGGGTGAAAATCGACCCCTCGGAAAAGTTGGGTTTTTTGCCATCTTTGGGTCCTGCCGGGACCCCCGATGAATGTTTGGGGGGTTTGGCCCACCTCCCGGGGCGGAAAAGTGTCGTTTCAGCAACTTGAAAAAAATGCGATTTGGCGACAGTGCCGGCACTGTCGAAACGGGTGAAAATCGACCCCTCGGAAAAGTTGGGTTTTTTGCCATCTTTGGGTCCTGCCGGGACCCCCGATGAATGTTTGGGGGGTTTGGCCCACCTCCCGGGGCGGAAAAGTGTCGTTTCAGCAACTTGAAAAAAATGCGATTTGGCGACAGTGCCGGCACTGTCGAAACGGGTGAAAATCGACCCCTCGGAAAAGTTGGGTTTTTTGCCATCTTTGGGTCCTGCCGGGACCCCCGATGAATGTTTGGGGGGTTTGGCCCACCTCCCGGGGCGGAAAAGTGTCGTTTCAGCAACTTGAAAAAAATGCGATTTGGCGACAGTGCCGGCACTGTCGAAACGGGTGAAAATCGACCCCTCGGAAAAGTTGGGTTTTTTGCCATCTTTGGGTCCTGCCGGGACCCCCGATGAATGTTTGGGGGGTTTGGCCCACCTCCCGGGGCGGAAAAGTGTCGTTTCAGCAACTTGAAAAAAATGCGATTTGGCGACAGTGCCGGCACTGTCGAAACGGGTGAAAATCGACCCCTCGGAAAAGTTGGGTTTTTTGCCATCTTTGGGTCCTGCCGGGACCCCCGATGAATGTTTGGGGGGTTTGGCCCACCTCCCGGGGCGGAAAAGTGTCGTTTCAGCAACTTGAAAAAAATGCGATTTGGCGACAGTGCCGGCACTGTCGAAACGGGTGAAAATCGACCCCTCGGAAAAGTTGGGTTTTTTGCCATCTTTGGGTCCTGCCGGGACCCCCGATGAATGTTTGGGGGGTTTGGCCCACCTCCCGGGGCGGAAAAGTGTCGTTTCAGCAACTTGAAAAAAATGCGATTTGGCGACAGTGCCGGCACTGTCGAAACGGGTGAAAATCGACCCCTCGGAAAAGTTGGGTTTTTTGCCATCTTTGGGTCCTGCCGGGACCCCCGATGAATGTTTGGGGGGTTTGGCCCACCTCCCGGGGCGGAAAAGTGTCGTTTCAGCAACTTGAAAAAAATGCGATTTGGCGACAGTGCCGGCACTGTCGAAACGGGTGAAAATCGACCCCTCGGAAAAGTTGGGTTTTTTGCCATCTTTGGGTCCTGCCGGGACCCCCGATGAATGTTTGGGGGGTTTGGCCCACCTCCCGGGGCGGAAAAGTGTCGTTTCAGCAACTTGAAAAAAATGCGATTTGGCGACAGTGCCGGCACTGTCGAAACGGGTGAAAATCGACCCCTCGGAAAAGTTGGGTTTTTTGCCATCTTTGGGTCCTGCCGGGACCCCCGATGAATGTTTGGGGGGTTTGGCCCACCTCCCGGGGCGGAAAAGTGTCGTTTCAGCAACTTGAAAAAATGCGATTTGGCGACAGTGCCGGCACTGTCGAAACGGGTGAAAATCGACCCCTCGGAAAAGTTGGGTTTTTTGCCATCTTTGGGTCCTGCCGGGACCCCCGATGAATGTTTGGGGGGTTTGGCCCACCTCCCGGGGCGGAAAAGTGTCGTTTCAGCAACTTGAAAAAAATGCGATTTGGCGACAGTGCCGGCACTGTCGAAACGGGTGAAAATCGACCCCTCGGAAAAGTTGGGTTTTTTGCCATCTTTGGGTCCTGCCGGGACCCCCGATGAATGTTTGGGGGGTTTGGCCCACCTCCCGGGGCGGAAAAGTGTCGTTTCAGCAACTTGAAAAAATGCGATTTGGCGACAGTGCCGGCACTGTCGAAACGGGTGAAAATCGACCCCTCGGAAAAGTTGGGTTTTTTGCCATCTTTGGGTCCTGCCGGGACCCCCGATGAATGTTTGGGGGGTTTGGCCCACCTCCCGGGGCGGAAAAGTGTCGTTTCAGCAACTTGAAAAAAATGCGATTTGGCGACAGTGCCGGCACTGTCGAAACGGGTGAAAATCGACCCCTCGGAAAAGTTGGGTTTTTTGCCATCTTTGGGTCCTGCCGGGACCCCCGATGAATGTTTGGGGGGTTTGGCCCACCTCCCGGGGCGGAAAAGTGTCGTTTCAGCAACTTGAAAAAAATGCGATTTGGCGACAGTGCCGGCACTGTCGAAACGGGTGAAAATCGACCCCTCGGAAAAGTTGGGTTTTTTGCCATCTTTGGGTCCTGCCGGGACCCCCGATGAATGTTTGGGGGGTTTGGCCCACCTCCCGGGGCGGAAAAGTGTCGTTTCAGCAACTTGAAAAAAATGCGATTTGGCGACAGTGCCGGCACTGTCGAAACGGGTGAAAATCGACCCCTCGGAAAAGTTGGGTTTTTTGCCATCTTTGGGTCCTGCCGGGACCCCCGATGAATGTTTGGGGGGTTTGGCCCACCTCCCGGGGCGGAAAAGTGTCGTTTCAGCAACTTGAAAAAAATGCGATTTGGCGACAGTGCCGGCACTGTCGAAACGGGTGAAAATCGACCCCTCGGAAAAGTTGGGTTTTTTGCCATCTTTGGGTCCTGCCGGGACCCCCGATGAATGTTTGGGGGGTTTGGCCCACCTCCCGGGGCGGAAAAGTGTCGTTTCAGCAACTTGAAAAAAATGCGATTTGGCGACAGTGCCGGCACTGTCGAAACGGGTGAAAATCGACCCCTCGGAAAAGTTGGGTTTTTTGCCATCTTTGGGTCCTGCCGGGACCCCCGATGAATGTTTGGGGGGTTTGGCCCACCTCCCGGGGCGGAAAAGTGTCGTTTCAGCAACTTGAAAAAAATGCGATTTGGCGACAGTGCCGGCACTGTCGAAACGGGTGAAAATCGACCCCTCGGAAAAGTTGGGTTTTTTGCCATCTTTGGGTCCTGCCGGGACCCCCGATGAATGTTTGGGGGGTTTGGCCCACCTCCCGGGGCGGAAAAGTGTCGTTTCAGCAACTTGAAAAAATGCGATTTGGCGACAGTGCCGGCACTGTCGAAACGGGTGAAAATCGACCCCTCGGAAAAGTTGGGTTTTTTGCCATCTTTGGGTCCTGCCGGGACCCCCGATGAATGTTTGGGGGGTTTGGCCCACCTCCCGGGGCGGAAAAGTGTCGTTTCAGCAACTTGAAAAAAATGCGATTTGGCGACAGTGCCGGCACTGTCGAAACGGGTGAAAATCGACCCCTCGGAAAAGTTGGGTTTTTTGCCATCTTTGGGTCCTGCCGGGACCCCCGATGAATGTTTGGGGGGTTTGGCCCACCTCCCGGGGCGGAAAAGTGTCGTTTCAGCAACTTGAAAAAAATGCGATTTGGCGACAGTGCCGGCACTGTCGAAACGGGTGAAAATCGACCCCTCGGAAAAGTTGGGTTTTTTGCCATCTTTGGGTCCTGCCGGGACCCCCGATGAATGTTTGGGGGGTTTGGCCCACCTCCCGGGGCGGAAAAGTGTCGTTTCAGCAACTTGAAAAAAATGCGATTTGGCGACAGTGCCGGCACTGTCGAAACGGGTGAAAATCGACCCCTCGGAAAAGTTGGGTTTTTTGCCATCTTTGGGTCCTGCCGGGACCCCCGATGAATGTTTGGGGGGTTTGGCCCACCTCCCGGGGCGGAAAAGTGTCGTTTCAGCAACTTGAAAAAAATGCGATTTGGCGACAGTGCCGGCACTGTCGAAACGGGTGAAAATCGACCCCTCGGAAAAGTTGGGTTTTTTGCCATCTTTGGGTCCTGCCGGGACCCCCGATGAATGTTTGGGGGGTTTGGCCCACCTCCCGGGGCGGAAAAGTGTCGTTTCAGCAACTTGAAAAAAATGCGATTTGGCGACAGTGCCGGCACTGTCGAAACGGGTGAAAATCGACCCCTCGGAAAAGTTGGGTTTTTTGCCATCTTTGGGTCCTGCCGGGACCCCCGATGAATGTTTGGGGGGTTTGGCCCACCTCCCGGGGCGGAAAAGTGTCGTTTCAGCAACTTGAAAAAAATGCGATTTGGCGACAGTGCCGGCACTGTCGAAACGGGTGAAAATCGACCCCTCGGAAAAGTTGGGTTTTTTGCCATCTTTGGGTCCTGCCGGGACCCCCGATGAATGTTTGGGGGGTTTGGCCCACCTCCCGGGGCGGAAAAGTGTCGTTTCAGCAACTTGAAAAAAATGCGATTTGGCGACAGTGCCGGCACTGTCGAAACGGGTGAAAATCGACCCCTCGGAAAAGTTGGGTTTTTTGCCATCTTTGGGTCCTGCCGGGACCCCCGATGAATGTTTGGGGGGTTTGGCCCACCTCCCGGGGCGGAAAAGTGTCGTTTCAGCAACTTGAAAAAAATGCGATTTGGCGACAGTGCCGGCACTGTCGAAACGGGTGAAAATCGACCCCTCGGAAAAGTTGGGTTTTTTGCCATCTTTGGGTCCTGCCGGGACCCCCGATGAATGTTTGGGGGGTTTGGCCCACCTCCCGGGGCGGAAAAGTGTCGTTTCAGCAACTTGAAAAAAATGCGATTTGGCGACAGTGCCGGCACTGTCGAAACGGGTGAAAATCGACCCCTCGGAAAAGTTGGGTTTTTTGCCATCTTTGGGTCCTGCCGGGACCCCCGATGAATGTTTGGGGGGTTTGGCCCACCTCCCGGGGCGGAAAAGTGTCGTTTCAGCAACTTGAAAAAAATGCGATTTGGCGACAGTGCCGGCACTGTCGAAACGGGTGAAAATCGACCCCTCGGAAAAGTTGGGTTTTTTGCCATCTTTGGGTCCTGCCGGGACCCCCGATGAATGTTTGGGGGGTTTGGCCCACCTCCCGGGGCGGAAAAGTGTCGTTTCAGCAACTTGAAAAAAATGCGATTTGGCGACAGTGCCGGCACTGTCGAAACGGGTGAAAATCGACCCCTCGGAAAAGTTGGGTTTTTTGCCATCTTTGGGTCCTGCCGGGACCCCCGATGAATGTTTGGGGGGTTTGGCCCACCTCCCGGGGCGGAAAAGTGTCGTTTCAGCAACTTGAAAAAAATGCGATTTGGCGACAGTGCCGGCACTGTCGAAACGGGTGAAAATCGACCCCTCGGAAAAGTTGGGTTTTTTGCCATCTTTGGGTCCTGCCGGGACCCCCGATGAATGTTTGGGGGGTTTGGCCCACCTCCCGGGGCGGAAAAGTGTCGTTTCAGCAACTTGAAAAAAATGCGATTTGGCGACAGTGCCGGCACTGTCGAAACGGGTGAAAATCGACCCCTCGGAAAAGTTGGGTTTTTTGCCATCTTTGGGTCCTGCCGGGACCCCCGATGAATGTTTGGGGGGTTTGGCCCACCTCCCGGGGCGGAAAAGTGTCGTTTCAGCAACTTGAAAAAAATGCGATTTGGCGACAGTGCCGGCACTGTCGAAACGGGTGAAAATCGACCCCTCGGAAAAGTTGGGTTTTTTGCCATCTTTGGGTCCTGCCGGGACCCCCGATGAATGTTTGGGGGGTTTGGCCCACCTCCCGGGGCGGAAAAGTGTCGTTTCAGCAACTTGAAAAAAATGCGATTTGGCGACAGTGCCGGCACTGTCGAAACGGGTGAAAATCGACCCCTCGGAAAAGTTGGGTTTTTTGCCATCTTTGGGTCCTGCCGGGACCCCCGATGAATGTTTGGGGGGTTTGGCCCACCTCCCGGGGCGGAAAAGTGTCGTTTCAGCAACTTGAAAAAAATGCGATTTGGCGACAGTGCCGGCACTGTCGAAACGGGTGAAAATCGACCCCTCGGAAAAGTTGGGTTTTTTGCCATCTTTGGGTCCTGCCGGGACCCCCGATGAATGTTTGGGGGGTTTGGCCCACCTCCCGGGGCGGAAAAGTGTCGTTTCAGCAACTTGAAAAAAATGCGATTTGGCGACAGTGCCGGCACTGTCGAAACGGGTGAAAATCGACCCCTCGGAAAAGTTGGGTTTTTTGCCATCTTTGGGTCCTGCCGGGACCCCCGATGAATGTTTGGGGGGTTTGGCCCACCTCCCGGGGCGGAAAAGTGTCGTTTCAGCAACTTGAAAAAAATGCGATTTGGCGACAGTGCCGGCACTGTCGAAACGGGTGAAAATCGACCCCTCGGAAAAGTTGGGTTTTTTGCCATCTTTGGGTCCTGCCGGGACCCCCGATGAATGTTTGGGGGGTTTGGCCCACCTCCCGGGGCGGAAAAGTGTCGTTTCAGCAACTTGAAAAAAATGCGATTTGGCGACAGTGCCGGCACTGTCGAAACGGGTGAAAATCGACCCCTCGGAAAAGTTGGGTTTTTTGCCATCTTTGGGTCCTGCCGGGACCCCCGATGAATGTTTGGGGGGTTTGGCCCACCTCCCGGGGCGGAAAAGTGTCGTTTCAGCAACTTGAAAAAAATGCGATTTGGCGACAGTGCCGGCACTGTCGAAACGGGTGAAAATCGACCCCTCGGAAAAGTTGGGTTTTTTGCCATCTTTGGGTCCTGCCGGGACCCCCGATGAATGTTTGGGGGGTTTGGCCCACCTCCCGGGGCGGAAAAGTGTCGTTTCAGCAACTTGAAAAAAATGCGATTTGGCGACAGTGCCGGCACTGTCGAAACGGGTGAAAATCGACCCCTCGGAAAAGTTGGGTTTTTTGCCATCTTTGGGTCCTGCCGGGACCCCCGATGAATGTTTGGGGGGTTTGGCCCACCTCCCGGGGCGGAAAAGTGTCGTTTCAGCAACTTGAAAAAAATGCGATTTGGCGACAGTGCCGGCACTGTCGAAACGGGTGAAAATCGACCCCTCGGAAAAGTTGGGTTTTTTGCCATCTTTGGGTCCTGCCGGGACCCCCGATGAATGTTTGGGGGGTTTGGCCCACCTCCCGGGGCGGAAAAGTGTCGTTTCAGCAACTTGAAAAAAATGCGATTTGGCGACAGTGCCGGCACTGTCGAAACGGGTGAAAATCGACCCCTCGGAAAAGTTGGGTTTTTTGCCATCTTTGGGTCCTGCCGGGACCCCCGATGAATGTTTGGGGGGTTTGGCCCACCTCCCGGGGCGGAAAAGTGTCGTTTCAGCAACTTGAAAAAAATGCGATTTGGCGACAGTGCCGGCACTGTCGAAACGGGTGAAAATCGACCCCTCGGAAAAGTTGGGTTTTTTGCCATCTTTGGGTCCTGCCGGGACCCCCGATGAATGTTTGGGGGGTTTGGCCCACCTCCCGGGGCGGAAAAGTGTCGTTTCAGCAACTTGAAAAAAATGCGATTTGGCGACAGTGCCGGCACTGTCGAAACGGGTGAAAATCGACCCCTCGGAAAAGTTGGGTTTTTTGCCATCTTTGGGTCCTGCCGGGACCCCCGATGAATGTTTGGGGGGTTTGGCCCACCTCCCGGGGCGGAAAAGTGTCGTTTCAGCAACTTGAAAAAAATGCGATTTGGCGACAGTGCCGGCACTGTCGAAACGGGTGAAAATCGACCCCTCGGAAAAGTTGGGTTTTTTGCCATCTTTGGGTCCTGCCGGGACCCCCGATGAATGTTTGGGGGGTTTGGCCCACCTCCCGGGGCGGAAAAGTGTCGTTTCAGCAACTTGAAAAAAATGCGATTTGGCGACAGTGCCGGCACTGTCGAAACGGGTGAAAATCGACCCCTCGGAAAAGTTGGGTTTTTTGCCATCTTTGGGTCCTGCCGGGACCCCCGATGAATGTTTGGGGGGTTTGGCCCACCTCCCGGGGCGGAAAAGTGTCGTTTCAGCAACTTGAAAAAAATGCGATTTGGCGACAGTGCCGGCACTGTCGAAACGGGTGAAAATCGACCCCTCGGAAAAGTTGGGTTTTTTGCCATCTTTGGGTCCTGCCGGGACCCCCGATGAATGTTTGGGGGGTTTGGCCCACCTCCCGGGGCGGAAAAGTGTCGTTTCAGCAACTTGAAAAAAATGCGATTTGGCGACAGTGCCGGCACTGTCGAAACGGGTGAAAATCGACCCCTCGGAAAAGTTGGGTTTTTTGCCATCTTTGGGTCCTGCCGGGACCCCCGATGAATGTTTGGGGGGTTTGGCCCACCTCCCGGGGCGGAAAAGTGTCGTTTCAGCAACTTGAAAAAAATGCGATTTGGCGACAGTGCCGGCACTGTCGAAACGGGTGAAAATCGACCCCTCGGAAAAGTTGGGTTTTTTGCCATCTTTGGGTCCTGCCGGGACCCCCGATGAATGTTTGGGGGGTTTGGCCCACCTCCCGGGGCGGAAAAGTGTCGTTTCAGCAACTTGAAAAAAATGCGATTTGGCGACAGTGCCGGCACTGTCGAAACGGGTGAAAATCGACCCCTCGGAAAAGTTGGGTTTTTTGCCATCTTTGGGTCCTGCCGGGACCCCCGATGAATGTTTGGGGGGTTTGGCCCACCTCCCGGGGCGGAAAAGTGTCGTTTCAGCAACTTGAAAAAAATGCGATTTGGCGACAGTGCCGGCACTGTCGAAACGGGTGAAAATCGACCCCTCGGAAAAGTTGGGTTTTTTGCCATCTTTGGGTCCTGCCGGGACCCCCGATGAATGTTTGGGGGGTTTGGCCCACCTCCCGGGGCGGAAAAGTGTCGTTTCAGCAACTTGAAAAAAATGCGATTTGGCGACAGTGCCGGCACTGTCGAAACGGGTGAAAATCGACCCCTCGGAAAAGTTGGGTTTTTTGCCATCTTTGGGTCCTGCCGGGACCCCCGATGAATGTTTGGGGGGTTTGGCCCACCTCCCGGGGCGGAAAAGTGTCGTTTCAGCAACTTGAAAAAAATGCGATTTGGCGACAGTGCCGGCACTGTCGAAACGGGTGAAAATCGACCCCTCGGAAAAGTTGGGTTTTTTGCCATCTTTGGGTCCTGCCGGGACCCCCGATGAATGTTTGGGGGGTTTGGCCCACCTCCCGGGGCGGAAAAGTGTCGTTTCAGCAACTTGAAAAAAATGCGATTTGGCGACAGTGCCGGCACTGTCGAAACGGGTGAAAATCGACCCCTCGGAAAAGTTGGGTTTTTTGCCATCTTTGGGTCCTGCCGGGACCCCCGATGAATGTTTGGGGGGTTTGGCCCACCTCCCGGGGCGGAAAAGTGTCGTTTCAGCAACTTGAAAAAAATGCGATTTGGCGACAGTGCCGGCACTGTCGAAACGGGTGAAAATCGACCCCTCGGAAAAGTTGGGTTTTTTGCCATCTTTGGGTCCTGCCGGGACCCCCGATGAATGTTTGGGGGGTTTGGCCCACCTCCCGGGGCGGAAAAGTGTCGTTTCAGCAACTTGAAAAAAATGCGATTTGGCGACAGTGCCGGCACTGTCGAAACGGGTGAAAATCGACCCCTCGGAAAAGTTGGGTTTTTTGCCATCTTTGGGTCCTGCCGGGACCCCCGATGAATGTTTGGGGGGTTTGGCCCACCTCCCGGGGCGGAAAAGTGTCGTTTCAGCAACTTGAAAAAAATGCGATTTGGCGACAGTGCCGGCACTGTCGAAACGGGTGAAAATCGACCCCTCGGAAAAGTTGGGTTTTTTGCCATCTTTGGGTCCTGCCGGGACCCCCGATGAATGTTTGGGGGGTTTGGCCCACCTCCCGGGGCGGAAAAGTGTCGTTTCAGCAACTTGAAAAAAATGCGATTTGGCGACAGTGCCGGCACTGTCGAAACGGGTGAAAATCGACCCCTCGGAAAAGTTGGGTTTTTTGCCATCTTTGGGTCCTGCCGGGACCCCCGATGAATGTTTGGGGGGTTTGGCCCACCTCCCGGGGCGGAAAAGTGTCGTTTCAGCAACTTGAAAAAAATGCGATTTGGCGACAGTGCCGGCACTGTCGAAACGGGTGAAAATCGACCCCTCGGAAAAGTTGGGTTTTTTGCCATCTTTGGGTCCTGCCGGGACCCCCGATGAATGTTTGGGGGGTTTGGCCCACCTCCCGGGGCGGAAAAGTGTCGTTTCAGCAACTTGAAAAAAATGCGATTTGGCGACAGTGCCGGCACTGTCGAAACGGGTGAAAATCGACCCCTCGGAAAAGTTGGGTTTTTTGCCATCTTTGGGTCCTGCCGGGACCCCCGATGAATGTTTGGGGGGTTTGGCCCACCTCCCGGGGCGGAAAAGTGTCGTTTCAGCAACTTGAAAAAAATGCGATTTGGCGACAGTGCCGGCACTGTCGAAACGGGTGAAAATCGACCCCGTCGGAAAAGTTGGGTTTTTTGCCATCTTTGGGTCCTGCCGGGACCCCCGATGAATGTTTGGGGGGTTTGGCCCACCTCCCGGGGCGGAAAAGTGTCGTTTCAGCAACTTGAAAAAAATGCGATTTGGCGACAGTGCCGGCACTGTCGAAACGGGTGAAAATCGACCCCTCGGAAAAGTTGGGTTTTTTGCCATCTTTGGGTCCTGCCGGGACCCCCGATGAATGTTTGGGGGGTTTGGCCCACCTCCCGGGGCGGAAAAGTGTCGTTTCAGCAACTTGAAAAAAATGCGATTTGGCGACAGTGCCGGCACTGTCGAAACGGGTGAAAATCGACCCCTCGGAAAAGTTGGGTTTTTTGCCATCTTTGGGTCCTGCCGGGACCCCCGATGAATGTTTGGGGGGTTTGGCCCACCTCCCGGGGCGGAAAAGTGTCGTTTCAGCAACTTGAAAAAAATGCGATTTGGCGACAGTGCCGGCACTGTCGAAACGGGTGAAAATCGACCCCTCGGAAAAGTTGGGTTTTTTGCCATCTTTGGGTCCTGCCGGGACCCCCGATGAATGTTTGGGGGGTTTGGCCCACCTCCCGGGGCGGAAAAGTGTCGTTTCAGCAACTTGAAAAAAATGCGATTTGGCGACAGTGCCGGCACTGTCGAAACGGGTGAAAATCGACCCCTCGGAAAAGTTGGGTTTTTTGCCATCTTTGGGTCCTGCCGGGACCCCCGATGAATGTTTGGGGGGTTTGGCCCACCTCCCGGGGCGGAAAAGTGTCGTTTCAGCAACTTGAAAAAAATGCGATTTGGCGACAGTGCCGGCACTGTCGAAACGGGTGAAAATCGACCCCTCGGAAAAGTTGGGTTTTTTGCCATCTTTGGGTCCTGCCGGGACCCCCGATGAATGTTTGGGGGGTTTGGCCCACCTCCCGGGGCGGAAAAGTGTCGTTTCAGCAACTTGAAAAAAATGCGATTTGGCGACAGTGCCGGCACTGTCGAAACGGGTGAAAATCGACCCCTCGGAAAAGTTGGGTTTTTTGCCATCTTTGGGTCCTGCCGGGACCCCCGATGAATGTTTGGGGGGTTTGGCCCACCTCCCGGGGCGGAAAAGTGTCGTTTCAGCAACTTGAAAAAAATGCGATTTGGCGACAGTGCCGGCACTGTCGAAACGGGTGAAAATCGACCCCTCGGAAAAGTTGGGTTTTTTGCCATCTTTGGGTCCTGCCGGGACCCCCGATGAATGTTTGGGGGGTTTGGCCCACCTCCCGGGGCGGAAAAGTGTCGTTTCAGCAACTTGAAAAAAATGCGATTTGGCGACAGTGCCGGCACTGTCGAAACGGGTGAAAATCGACCCCTCGGAAAAGTTGGGTTTTTTGCCATCTTTGGGTCCTGCCGGGACCCCCGATGAATGTTTGGGGGGTTTGGCCCACCTCCCGGGGCGGAAAAGTGTCGTTTCAGCAACTTGAAAAAAATGCGATTTGGCGACAGTGCCGGCACTGTCGAAACGGGTGAAAATCGACCCCTCGGAAAAGTTGGGTTTTTTGCCATCTTTGGGTCCTGCCGGGACCCCCGATGAATGTTTGGGGGGTTTGGCCCACCTCCCGGGGCGGAAAAGTGTCGTTTCAGCAACTTGAAAAAAATGCGATTTGGCGACAGTGCCGGCACTGTCGAAACGGGTGAAAATCGACCCCTCGGAAAAGTTGGGTTTTTTGCCATCTTTGGGTCCTGCCGGGACCCCCGATGAATGTTTGGGGGGTTTGGCCCACCTCCCGGGGCGGAAAAGTGTCGTTTCAGCAACTTGAAAAAAATGCGATTTGGCGACAGTGCCGGCACTGTCGAAACGGGTGAAAATCGACCCCTCGGAAAAGTTGGGTTTTTTGCCATCTTTGGGTCCTGCCGGGACCCCCGATGAATGTTTGGGGGGTTTGGCCCACCTCCCGGGGCGGAAAAGTGTCGTTTCAGCAACTTGAAAAAAATGCGATTTGGCGACAGTGCCGGCACTGTCGAAACGGGTGAAAATCGACCCCTCGGAAAAGTTGGGTTTTTTGCCATCTTTGGGTCCTGCCGGGACCCCCGATGAATGTTTGGGGGGTTTGGCCCACCTCCCGGGGCGGAAAAGTGTCGTTTCAGCAACTTGAAAAAAATGCGATTTGGCGACAGTGCCGGCACTGTCGAAACGGGTGAAAATCGACCCCTCGGAAAAGTTGGGTTTTTTGCCATCTTTGGGTCCTGCCGGGACCCCCGATGAATGTTTGGGGGGTTTGGCCCACCTCCCGGGGCGGAAAAGTGTCGTTTCAGCAACTTGAAAAAAATGCGATTTGGCGACAGTGCCGGCACTGTCGAAACGGGTGAAAATCGACCCCTCGGAAAAGTTGGGTTTTTTGCCATCTTTGGGTCCTGCCGGGACCCCCGATGAATGTTTGGGGGGTTTGGCCCACCTCCCGGGGCGGAAAAGTGTCGTTTCAGCAACTTGAAAAAAATGCGATTTGGCGACAGTGCCGGCACTGTCGAAACGGGTGAAAATCGACCCCTCGGAAAAGTTGGGTTTTTTGCCATCTTTGGGTCCTGCCGGGACCCCCGATGAATGTTTGGGGGGTTTGGCCCACCTCCCGGGGCGGAAAAGTGTCGTTTCAGCAACTTGAAAAAAATGCGATTTGGCGACAGTGCCGGCACTGTCGAAACGGGTGAAAATCGACCCCTCGGAAAAGTTGGGTTTTTTGCCATCTTTGGGTCCTGCCGGGACCCCCGATGAATGTTTGGGGGGTTTGGCCCACCTCCCGGGGCGGAAAAGTGTCGTTTCAGCAACTTGAAAAAAATGCGATTTGGCGACAGTGCCGGCACTGTCGAAACGGGTGAAAATCGACCCCTCGGAAAAGTTGGGTTTTTTGCCATCTTTGGGTCCTGCCGGGACCCCCGATGAATGTTTGGGGGGTTTGGCCCACCTCCCGGGGCGGAAAAGTGTCGTTTCAGCAACTTGAAAAAAATGCGATTTGGCGACAGTGCCGGCACTGTCGAAACGGGTGAAAATCGACCCCTCGGAAAAGTTGGGTTTTTTGCCATCTTTGGGTCCTGCCGGGACCCCCGATGAATGTTTGGGGGGTTTGGCCCACCTCCCGGGGCGGAAAAGTGTCGTTTCAGCAACTTGAAAAAAATGCGATTTGGCGACAGTGCCGGCACTGTCGAAACGGGTGAAAATCGACCCCTCGGAAAAGTTGGGTTTTTTGCCATCTTTGGGTCCTGCCGGGACCCCCGATGAATGTTTGGGGGGTTTGGCCCACCTCCCGGGGCGGAAAAGTGTCGTTTCAGCAACTTGAAAAAAATGCGATTTGGCGACAGTGCCGGCACTGTCGAAACGGGTGAAAATCGACCCCTCGGAAAAGTTGGGTTTTTTGCCATCTTTGGGTCCTGCCGGGACCCCCGATGAATGTTTGGGGGGTTTGGCCCACCTCCCGGGGCGGAAAAGTGTCGTTTCAGCAACTTGAAAAAAATGCGATTTGGCGACAGTGCCGGCACTGTCGAAACGGGTGAAAATCGACCCCTCGGAAAAGTTGGGTTTTTTGCCATCTTTGGGTCCTGCCGGGACCCCCGATGAATGTTTGGGGGGTTTGGCCCACCTCCCGGGGCGGAAAAGTGTCGTTTCAGCAACTTGAAAAAAATGCGATTTGGCGACAGTGCCGGCACTGTCGAAACGGGTGAAAATCGACCCCTCGGAAAAGTTGGGTTTTTTGCCATCTTTGGGTCCTGCCGGGACCCCCGATGAATGTTTGGGGGGTTTGGCCCACCTCCCGGGGCGGAAAAGTGTCGTTTCAGCAACTTGAAAAAAATGCGATTTGGCGACAGTGCCGGCACTGTCGAAACGGGTGAAAATCGACCCCTCGGAAAAGTTGGGTTTTTTGCCATCTTTGGGTCCTGCCGGGACCCCCGATGAATGTTTGGGGGGTTTGGCCCACCTCCCGGGGCGGAAAAGTGTCGTTTCAGCAACTTGAAAAAAATGCGATTTGGCGACAGTGCCGGCACTGTCGAAACGGGTGAAAATCGACCCCTCGGAAAAGTTGGGTTTTTTGCCATCTTTGGGTCCTGCCGGGACCCCCGATGAATGTTTGGGGGGTTTGGCCCACCTCCCGGGGCGGAAAAGTGTCGTTTCAGCAACTTGAAAAAAATGCGATTTGGCGACAGTGCCGGCACTGTCGAAACGGGTGAAAATCGACCCCTCGGAAAAGTTGGGTTTTTTGCCATCTTTGGGTCCTGCCGGGACCCCCGATGAATGTTTGGGGGGTTTGGCCCACCTCCCGGGGCGGAAAAGTGTCGTTTCAGCAACTTGAAAAAAATGCGATTTGGCGACAGTGCCGGCACTGTCGAAACGGGTGAAAATCGACCCCTCGGAAAAGTTGGGTTTTTTGCCATCTTTGGGTCCTGCCGGGACCCCCGATGAATGTTTGGGGGGTTTGGCCCACCTCCCGGGGCGGAAAAGTGTCGTTTCAGCAACTTGAAAAAAATGCGATTTGGCGACAGTGCCGGCACTGTCGAAACGGGTGAAAATCGACCCCTCGGAAAAGTTGGGTTTTTTGCCATCTTTGGGTCCTGCCGGGACCCCCGATGAATGTTTGGGGGGTTTGGCCCACCTCCCGGGGCGGAAAAGTGTCGTTTCAGCAACTTGAAAAAAATGCGATTTGGCGACAGTGCCGGCACTGTCGAAACGGGTGAAAATCGACCCCTCGGAAAAGTTGGGTTTTTTGCCATCTTTGGGTCCTGCCGGGACCCCCGATGAATGTTTGGGGGGTTTGGCCCACCTCCCGGGGCGGAAAAGTGTCGTTTCAGCAACTTGAAAAAAATGCGATTTGGCGACAGTGCCGGCACTGTCGAAACGGGTGAAAATCGACCCCTCGGAAAAGTTGGGTTTTTTGCCATCTTTGGGTCCTGCCGGGACCCCCGATGAATGTTTGGGGGGTTTGGCCCACCTCCCGGGGCGGAAAAGTGTCGTTTCAGCAACTTGAAAAAAATGCGATTTGGCGACAGTGCCGGCACTGTCGAAACGGGTGAAAATCGACCCCTCGGAAAAGTTGGGTTTTTTGCCATCTTTGGGTCCTGCCGGGACCCCCGATGAATGTTTGGGGGGTTTGGCCCACCTCCCGGGGCGGAAAAGTGTCGTTTCAGCAACTTGAAAAAAATGCGATTTGGCGACAGTGCCGGCACTGTCGAAACGGGTGAAAATCGACCCCTCGGAAAAGTTGGGTTTTTTGCCATCTTTGGGTCCTGCCGGGACCCCCGATGAATGTTTGGGGGGTTTGGCCCACCTCCCGGGGCGGAAAAGTGTCGTTTCAGCAACTTGAAAAAAATGCGATTTGGCGACAGTGCCGGCACTGTCGAAACGGGTGAAAATCGACCCCTCGGAAAAGTTGGGTTTTTTGCCATCTTTGGGTCCTGCCGGGACCCCCGATGAATGTTTGGGGGGTTTGGCCCACCTCCCGGGGCGGAAAAGTGTCGTTTCAGCAACTTGAAAAAAATGCGATTTGGCGACAGTGCCGGCACTGTCGAAACGGGTGAAAATCGACCCCTCGGAAAAGTTGGGTTTTTTGCCATCTTTGGGTCCTGCCGGGACCCCCGATGAATGTTTGGGGGGTTTGGCCCACCTCCCGGGGCGGAAAAGTGTCGTTTCAGCAACTTGAAAAAAATGCGATTTGGCGACAGTGCCGGCACTGTCGAAACGGGTGAAAATCGACCCCTCGGAAAAGTTGGGTTTTTTGCCATCTTTGGGTCCTGCCGGGACCCCCGATGAATGTTTGGGGGGTTTGGCCCACCTCCCGGGGCGGAAAAGTGTCGTTTCAGCAACTTGAAAAAAATGCGATTTGGCGACAGTGCCGGCACTGTCGAAACGGGTGAAAATCGACCCCTCGGAAAAGTTGGGTTTTTTGCCATCTTTGGGTCCTGCCGGGACCCCCGATGAATGTTTGGGGGGTTTGGCCCACCTCCCGGGGCGGAAAAGTGTCGTTTCAGCAACTTGAAAAAAATGCGATTTGGCGACAGTGCCGGCACTGTCGAAACGGGTGAAAATCGACCCCTCGGAAAAGTTGGGTTTTTTGCCATCTTTGGGTCCTGCCGGGACCCCCGATGAATGTTTGGGGGGTTTGGCCCACCTCCCGGGGCGGAAAAGTGTCGTTTCAGCAACTTGAAAAAAATGCGATTTGGCGACAGTGCCGGCACTGTCGAAACGGGTGAAAATCGACCCCTCGGAAAAGTTGGGTTTTTTGCCATCTTTGGGTCCTGCCGGGACCCCCGATGAATGTTTGGGGGGTTTGGCCCACCTCCCGGGGCGGAAAAGTGTCGTTTCAGCAACTTGAAAAAAATGCGATTTGGCGACAGTGCCGGCACTGTCGAAACGGGTGAAAATCGACCCCTCGGAAAAGTTGGGTTTTTTGCCATCTTTGGGTCCTGCCGGGACCCCCGATGAATGTTTGGGGGGTTTGGCCCACCTCCCGGGGCGGAAAAGTGTCGTTTCAGCAACTTGAAAAAAATGCGATTTGGCGACAGTGCCGGCACTGTCGAAACGGGTGAAAATCGACCCCTCGGAAAAGTTGGGTTTTTTGCCATCTTTGGGTCCTGCCGGGACCCCCGATGAATGTTTGGGGGGTTTGGCCCACCTCCCGGGGCGGAAAAGTGTCGTTTCAGCAACTTGAAAAAAATGCGATTTGGCGACAGTGCCGGCACTGTCGAAACGGGTGAAAATCGACCCCTCGGAAAAGTTGGGTTTTTTGCCATCTTTGGGTCCTGCCGGGACCCCCGATGAATGTTTGGGGGGTTTGGCCCACCTCCCGGGGCGGAAAAGTGTCGTTTCAGCAACTTGAAAAAAATGCGATTTGGCGACAGTGCCGGCACTGTCGAAACGGGTGAAAATCGACCCCTCGGAAAAGTTGGGTTTTTTGCCATCTTTGGGTCCTGCCGGGACCCCCGATGAATGTTTGGGGGGTTTGGCCCACCTCCCGGGGCGGAAAAGTGTCGTTTCAGCAACTTGAAAAAAATGCGATTTGGCGACAGTGCCGGCACTGTCGAAACGGGTGAAAATCGACCCCTCGGAAAAGTTGGGTTTTTTGCCATCTTTGGGTCCTGCCGGGACCCCCGATGAATGTTTGGGGGGTTTGGCCCACCTCCCGGGGCGGAAAAGTGTCGTTTCAGCAACTTGAAAAAAATGCGATTTGGCGACAGTGCCGGCACTGTCGAAACGGGTGAAAATCGACCCCTCGGAAAAGTTGGGTTTTTTGCCATCTTTGGGTCCTGCCGGGACCCCCGATGAATGTTTGGGGGGTTTGGCCCACCTCCCGGGGCGGAAAAGTGTCGTTTCAGCAACTTGAAAAAAATGCGATTTGGCGACAGTGCCGGCACTGTCGAAACGGGTGAAAATCGACCCCTCGGAAAAGTTGGGTTTTTTGCCATCTTTGGGTCCTGCCGGGACCCCCGATGAATGTTTGGGGGGTTTGGCCCACCTCCCGGGGCGGAAAAGTGTCGTTTCAGCAACTTGAAAAAAATGCGATTTGGCGACAGTGCCGGCACTGTCGAAACGGGTGAAAATCGACCCCTCGGAAAAGTTGGGTTTTTTGCCATCTTTGGGTCCTGCCGGGACCCCCGATGAATGTTTGGGGGGTTTGGCCCACCTCCCGGGGCGGAAAAGTGTCGTTTCAGCAACTTGAAAAAAATGCGATTTGGCGACAGTGCCGGCACTGTCGAAACGGGTGAAAATCGACCCCTCGGAAAAGTTGGGTTTTTTGCCATCTTTGGGTCCTGCCGGGACCCCCGATGAATGTTTGGGGGGTTTGGCCCACCTCCCGGGGCGGAAAAGTGTCGTTTCAGCAACTTGAAAAAAATGCGATTTGGCGACAGTGCCGGCACTGTCGAAACGGGTGAAAATCGACCCCTCGGAAAAGTTGGGTTTTTTGCCATCTTTGGGTCCTGCCGGGACCCCCGATGAATGTTTGGGGGGTTTGGCCCACCTCCCGGGGCGGAAAAGTGTCGTTTCAGCAACTTGAAAAAAATGCGATTTGGCGACAGTGCCGGCACTGTCGAAACGGGTGAAAATCGACCCCTCGGAAAAGTTGGGTTTTTTGCCATCTTTGGGTCCTGCCGGGACCCCCGATGAATGTTTGGGGGGTTTGGCCCACCTCCCGGGGCGGAAAAGTGTCGTTTCAGCAACTTGAAAAAAATGCGATTTGGCGACAGTGCCGGCACTGTCGAAACGGGTGAAAATCGACCCCTCGGAAAAGTTGGGTTTTTTGCCATCTTTGGGTCCTGCCGGGACCCCCGATGAATGTTTGGGGGGTTTGGCCCACCTCCCGGGGCGGAAAAGTGTCGTTTCAGCAACTTGAAAAAAATGCGATTTGGCGACAGTGCCGGCACTGTCGAAACGGGTGAAAATCGACCCCTCGGAAAAGTTGGGTTTTTTGCCATCTTTGGGTCCTGCCGGGACCCCCGATGAATGTTTGGGGGGTTTGGCCCACCTCCCGGGGCGGAAAAGTGTCGTTTCAGCAACTTGAAAAAAATGCGATTTGGCGACAGTGCCGGCACTGTCGAAACGGGTGAAAATCGACCCCTCGGAAAAGTTGGGTTTTTTGCCATCTTTGGGTCCTGCCGGGACCCCCGATGAATGTTTGGGGGGTTTGGCCCACCTCCCGGGGCGGAAAAGTGTCGTTTCAGCAACTTGAAAAAAATGCGATTTGGCGACAGTGCCGGCACTGTCGAAACGGGTGAAAATCGACCCCTCGGAAAAGTTGGGTTTTTTGCCATCTTTGGGTCCTGCCGGGACCCCCGATGAATGTTTGGGGGGTTTGGCCCACCTCCCGGGGCGGAAAAGTGTCGTTTCAGCAACTTGAAAAAAATGCGATTTGGCGACAGTGCCGGCACTGTCGAAACGGGTGAAAATCGACCCCTCGGAAAAGTTGGGTTTTTTGCCATCTTTGGGTCCTGCCGGGACCCCCGATGAATGTTTGGGGGGTTTGGCCCACCTCCCGGGGCGGAAAAGTGTCGTTTCAGCAACTTGAAAAAAATGCGATTTGGCGACAGTGCCGGCACTGTCGAAACGGGTGAAAATCGACCCCTCGGAAAAGTTGGGTTTTTTGCCATCTTTGGGTCCTGCCGGGACCCCCGATGAATGTTTGGGGGGTTTGGCCCACCTCCCGGGGCGGAAAAGTGTCGTTTCAGCAACTTGAAAAAAATGCGATTTGGCGACAGTGCCGGCACTGTCGAAACGGGTGAAAATCGACCCCTCGGAAAAGTTGGGTTTTTTGCCATCTTTGGGTCCTGCCGGGACCCCCGATGAATGTTTGGGGGGTTTGGCCCACCTCCCGGGGCGGAAAAGTGTCGTTTCAGCAACTTGAAAAAAATGCGATTTGGCGACAGTGCCGGCACTGTCGAAACGGGTGAAAATCGACCCCTCGGAAAAGTTGGGTTTTTTGCCATCTTTGGGTCCTGCCGGGACCCCCGATGAATGTTTGGGGGGTTTGGCCCACCTCCCGGGGCGGAAAAGTGTCGTTTCAGCAACTTGAAAAAAATGCGATTTGGCGACAGTGCCGGCACTGTCGAAACGGGTGAAAATCGACCCCTCGGAAAAGTTGGGTTTTTTGCCATCTTTGGGTCCTGCCGGGACCCCCGATGAATGTTTGGGGGGTTTGGCCCACCTCCCGGGGCGGAAAAGTGTCGTTTCAGCAACTTGAAAAAAATGCGATTTGGCGACAGTGCCGGCACTGTCGAAACGGGTGAAAATCGACCCCTCGGAAAAGTTGGGTTTTTTGCCATCTTTGGGTCCTGCCGGGACCCCCGATGAATGTTTGGGGGGTTTGGCCCACCTCCCGGGGCGGAAAAGTGTCGTTTCAGCAACTTGAAAAAAATGCGATTTGGCGACAGTGCCGGCACTGTCGAAACGGGTGAAAATCGACCCCTCGGAAAAGTTGGGTTTTTTGCCATCTTTGGGTCCTGCCGGGACCCCCGATGAATGTTTGGGGGGTTTGGCCCACCTCCCGGGGCGGAAAAGTGTCGTTTCAGCAACTTGAAAAAAATGCGATTTGGCGACAGTGCCGGCACTGTCGAAACGGGTGAAAATCGACCCCTCGGAAAAGTTGGGTTTTTTGCCATCTTTGGGTCCTGCCGGGACCCCCGATGAATGTTTGGGGGGTTTGGCCCACCTCCCGGGGCGGAAAAGTGTCGTTTCAGCAACTTGAAAAAAATGCGATTTGGCGACAGTGCCGGCACTGTCGAAACGGGTGAAAATCGACCCCTCGGAAAAGTTGGGTTTTTTGCCATCTTTGGGTCCTGCCGGGACCCCCGATGAATGTTTGGGGGGTTTGGCCCACCTCCCGGGGCGGAAAAGTGTCGTTTCAGCAACTTGAAAAAAATGCGATTTGGCGACAGTGCCGGCACTGTCGAAACGGGTGAAAATCGACCCCTCGGAAAAGTTGGGTTTTTTGCCATCTTTGGGTCCTGCCGGGACCCCCGATGAATGTTTGGGGGGTTTGGCCCACCTCCCGGGGCGGAAAAGTGTCGTTTCAGCAACTTGAAAAAAATGCGATTTGGCGACAGTGCCGGCACTGTCGAAACGGGTGAAAATCGACCCCTCGGAAAAGTTGGGTTTTTTGCCATCTTTGGGTCCTGCCGGGACCCCCGATGAATGTTTGGGGGGTTTGGCCCACCTCCCGGGGCGGAAAAGTGTCGTTTCAGCAACTTGAAAAAAATGCGATTTGGCGACAGTGCCGGCACTGTCGAAACGGGTGAAAATCGACCCCTCGGAAAAGTTGGGTTTTTTGCCATCTTTGGGTCCTGCCGGGACCCCCGATGAATGTTTGGGGGGTTTGGCCCACCTCCCGGGGCGGAAAAGTGTCGTTTCAGCAACTTGAAAAAAATGCGATTTGGCGACAGTGCCGGCACTGTCGAAACGGGTGAAAATCGACCCCTCGGAAAAGTTGGGTTTTTTGCCATCTTTGGGTCCTGCCGGGACCCCCGATGAATGTTTGGGGGGTTTGGCCCACCTCCCGGGGCGGAAAAGTGTCGTTTCAGCAACTTGAAAAAAATGCGATTTGGCGACAGTGCCGGCACTGTCGAAACGGGTGAAAATCGACCCCTCGGAAAAGTTGGGTTTTTTGCCATCTTTGGGTCCTGCCGGGACCCCCGATGAATGTTTGGGGGGTTTGGCCCACCTCCCGGGGCGGAAAAGTGTCGTTTCAGCAACTTGAAAAAAATGCGATTTGGCGACAGTGCCGGCACTGTCGAAACGGGTGAAAATCGACCCCTCGGAAAAGTTGGGTTTTTTGCCATCTTTGGGTCCTGCCGGGACCCCCGATGAATGTTTGGGGGGTTTGGCCCACCTCCCGGGGCGGAAAAGTGTCGTTTCAGCAACTTGAAAAAAATGCGATTTGGCGACAGTGCCGGCACTGTCGAAACGGGTGAAAATCGACCCCTCGGAAAAGTTGGGTTTTTTGCCATCTTTGGGTCCTGCCGGGACCCCCGATGAATGTTTGGGGGGTTTGGCCCACCTCCCGGGGCGGAAAAGTGTCGTTTCAGCAACTTGAAAAAAATGCGATTTGGCGACAGTGCCGGCACTGTCGAAACGGGTGAAAATCGACCCCTCGGAAAAGTTGGGTTTTTTGCCATCTTTGGGTCCTGCCGGGACCCCCGATGAATGTTTGGGGGGTTTGGCCCACCTCCCGGGGCGGAAAAGTGTCGTTTCAGCAACTTGAAAAAAATGCGATTTGGCGACAGTGCCGGCACTGTCGAAACGGGTGAAAATCGACCCCTCGGAAAAGTTGGGTTTTTTGCCATCTTTGGGTCCTGCCGGGACCCCCGATGAATGTTTGGGGGGTTTGGCCCACCTCCCGGGGCGGAAAAGTGTCGTTTCAGCAACTTGAAAAAAATGCGATTTGGCGACAGTGCCGGCACTGTCGAAACGGGTGAAAATCGACCCCTCGGAAAAGTTGGGTTTTTTGCCATCTTTGGGTCCTGCCGGGACCCCCGATGAATGTTTGGGGGGTTTGGCCCACCTCCCGGGGCGGAAAAGTGTCGTTTCAGCAACTTGAAAAAAATGCGATTTGGCGACAGTGCCGGCACTGTCGAAACGGGTGAAAATCGACCCCTCGGAAAAGTTGGGTTTTTTGCCATCTTTGGGTCCTGCCGGGACCCCCGATGAATGTTTGGGGGGTTTGGCCCACCTCCCGGGGCGGAAAAGTGTCGTTTCAGCAACTTGAAAAAAATGCGATTTGGCGACAGTGCCGGCACTGTCGAAACGGGTGAAAATCGACCCCTCGGAAAAGTTGGGTTTTTTGCCATCTTTGGGTCCTGCCGGGACCCCCGATGAATGTTTGGGGGGTTTGGCCCACCTCCCGGGGCGGAAAAGTGTCGTTTCAGCAACTTGAAAAAAATGCGATTTGGCGACAGTGCCGGCACTGTCGAAACGGGTGAAAATCGACCCCTCGGAAAAGTTGGGTTTTTTGCCATCTTTGGGTCCTGCCGGGACCCCCGATGAATGTTTGGGGGGTTTGGCCCACCTCCCGGGGCGGAAAAGTGTCGTTTCAGCAACTTGAAAAAAATGCGATTTGGCGACAGTGCCGGCACTGTCGAAACGGGTGAAAATCGACCCCTCGGAAAAGTTGGGTTTTTTGCCATCTTTGGGTCCTGCCGGGACCCCCGATGAATGTTTGGGGGGTTTGGCCCACCTCCCGGGGCGGAAAAGTGTCGTTTCAGCAACTTGAAAAAAATGCGATTTGGCGACAGTGCCGGCACTGTCGAAACGGGTGAAAATCGACCCCTCGGAAAAGTTGGGTTTTTTGCCATCTTTGGGTCCTGCCGGGACCCCCGATGAATGTTTGGGGGGTTTGGCCCACCTCCCGGGGCGGAAAAGTGTCGTTTCAGCAACTTGAAAAAAATGCGATTTGGCGACAGTGCCGGCACTGTCGAAACGGGTGAAAATCGACCCCTCGGAAAAGTTGGGTTTTTTGCCATCTTTGGGTCCTGCCGGGACCCCCGATGAATGTTTGGGGGGTTTGGCCCACCTCCCGGGGCGGAAAAGTGTCGTTTCAGCAACTTGAAAAAAATGCGATTTGGCGACAGTGCCGGCACTGTCGAAACGGGTGAAAATCGACCCCTCGGAAAAGTTGGGTTTTTTGCCATCTTTGGGTCCTGCCGGGACCCCCGATGAATGTTTGGGGGTTTGGCCCACCTCCCGGGGCGGAAAAGTGTCGTTTCAGCAACTTGAAAAAAATGCGATTTGGCGACAGTGCCGGCACTGTCGAAACGGGTGAAAATCGACCCCTCGGAAAAGTTGGGTTTTTTGCCATCTTTGGGTCCTGCCGGGACCCCCGATGAATGTTTGGGGGGTTTGGCCCACCTCCCGGGGCGGAAAAGTGTCGTTTCAGCAACTTGAAAAAAATGCGATTTGGCGACAGTGCCGGCACTGTCGAAACGGGTGAAAATCGACCCCTCGGAAAAGTTGGGTTTTTTGCCATCTTTGGGTCCTGCCGGGACCCCCGATGAATGTTTGGGGGGTTTGGCCCACCTCCCGGGGCGGAAAAGTGTCGTTTCAGCAACTTGAAAAAAATGCGATTTGGCGACAGTGCCGGCACTGTCGAAACGGGTGAAAATCGACCCCTCGGAAAAGTTGGGTTTTTTGCCATCTTTGGGTCCTGCCGGGACCCCCGATGAATGTTTGGGGGGTTTGGCCCACCTCCCGGGGCGGAAAAGTGTCGTTTCAGCAACTTGAAAAAAATGCGATTTGGCGACAGTGCCGGCACTGTCGAAACGGGTGAAAATCGACCCCTCGGAAAAGTTGGGTTTTTTGCCATCTTTGGGTCCTGCCGGGACCCCCGATGAATGTTTGGGGGGTTTGGCCCACCTCCCGGGGCGGAAAAGTGTCGTTTCAGCAACTTGAAAAAAATGCGATTTGGCGACAGTGCCGGCACTGTCGAAACGGGTGAAAATCGACCCCTCGGAAAAGTTGGGTTTTTTGCCATCTTTGGGTCCTGCGGGACCCCCGATGAATGTTTGGGGGGTTTGGCCCACCTCCCGGGGCGGAAAAGTGTCGTTTCAGCAACTTGAAAAAAATGCGATTTGGCGACAGTGCCGGCACTGTCGAAACGGGTGAAAATCGACCCCTCGGAAAAGTTGGGTTTTTTGCCATCTTTGGGTCCTGCCGGGACCCCCGATGAATGTTTGGGGGGTTTGGCCCACCTCCCGGGGCGGAAAAGTGTCGTTTCAGCAACTTGAAAAAAATGCGATTTGGCGACAGTGCCGGCACTGTCGAAACGGGTGAAAATCGACCCCTCGGAAAAGTTGGGTTTTTTGCCATCTTTGGGTCCTGCCGGGACCCCCGATGAATGTTTGGGGGGTTTGGCCCACCTCCCGGGGCGGAAAAGTGTCGTTTCAGCAACTTGAAAAAAATGCGATTTGGCGACAGTGCCGGCACTGTCGAAACGGGTGAAAATCGACCCCTCGGAAAAGTTGGGTTTTTTGCCATCTTTGGGTCCTGCCGGGACCCCCGATGAATGTTTGGGGGGTTTGGCCCACCTCCCGGGGCGGAAAAGTGTCGTTTCAGCAACTTGAAAAAAATGCGATTTGGCGACAGTGCCGGCACTGTCGAAACGGGTGAAAATCGACCCCTCGGAAAAGTTGGGTTTTTTGCCATCTTTGGGTCCTGCCGGGACCCCCGATGAATGTTTGGGGGTTTGGCCCACCTCCCGGGGCGGAAAAGTGTCGTTTCAGCAACTTGAAAAAAATGCGATTTGGCGACAGTGCCGGCACTGTCGAAACGGGTGAAAATCGACCCCTCGGAAAAGTTGGGTTTTTTGCCATCTTTGGGTCCTGCCGGGACCCCCGATGAATGTTTGGGGGGTTTGGCCCACCTCCCGGGGCGGAAAAGTGTCGTTTCAGCAACTTGAAAAAAATGCGATTTGGCGACAGTGCCGGCACTGTCGAAACGGGTGAAAATCGACCCCTCGGAAAAGTTGGGTTTTTTGCCATCTTTGGGTCCTGCCGGGACCCCCGATGAATGTTTGGGGGGTTTGGCCCACCTCCCGGGGCGGAAAAGTGTCGTTTCAGCAACTTGAAAAAAATGCGATTTGGCGACAGTGCCGGCACTGTCGAAACGGGTGAAAATCGACCCCTCGGAAAAGTTGGGTTTTTTGCCATCTTTGGGTCCTGCCGGGACCCCCGATGAATGTTTGGGGGGTTTGGCCCACCTCCCGGGGCGGAAAAGTGTCGTTTCAGCAACTTGAAAAAAATGCGATTTGGCGACAGTGCCGGCACTGTCGAAACGGGTGAAAATCGACCCCTCGGAAAAGTTGGGTTTTTTGCCATCTTTGGGTCCTGCCGGGACCCCCGATGAATGTTTGGGGGGTTTGGCCCACCTCCCGGGGCGGAAAAGTGTCGTTTCAGCAACTTGAAAAAAATGCGATTGGCGACAGTGCCGGCACTGTCGAAACGGGTGAAAATCGACCCCTCGGAAAAGTTGGGTTTTTTGCCATCTTTGGGTCCTGCCGGGACCCCCGATGAATGTTTGGGGGGTTTGGCCCACCTCCCGGGGCGGAAAAGTGTCGTTTCAGCAACTTGAAAAAAATGCGATTTGGCGACAGTGCCGGCACTGTCGAAACGGGTGAAAATCGACCCCTCGGAAAAGTTGGGTTTTTTGCCATCTTTGGGTCCTGCCGGGACCCCCGATGAATGTTTGGGGGGTTTGGCCCACCTCCCGGGGCGGAAAAGTGTCGTTTCAGCAACTTGAAAAAAATGCGATTTGGCGACAGTGCCGGCACTGTCGAAACGGGTGAAAATCGACCCCTCGGAAAAGTTGGGTTTTTTGCCATCTTTGGGTCCTGCCGGGACCCCCGATGAATGTTTGGGGGGTTTGGCCCACCTCCCGGGGCGGAAAAGTGTCGTTTCAGCAACTTGAAAAAAATGCGATTTGGCGACAGTGCCGGCACTGTCGAAACGGGTGAAAATCGACCCCTCGGAAAAGTTGGGTTTTTTGCCATCTTTGGGTCCTGC